>NC_133126.1:6213483-6478483 GCF_048418815.1 Hemitrygon akajei | reverse complement strand
GTCAATCTTTGAAAACCTCTCCCCATTTCCAAAGATGCAAAAACGTCTTTTATTCGTGGCAGGGGATACTGTACAGTACGCAGCACTGGGTTGATGGTCACTTTGAAATCCCCACATACGTGAACAGCTCTGACTTTCCCTTTCTTGATCCCCAGGATAATGGGTGTGACCCAATTGCTTCCTCAAACTTGGAGAGAATTCCAAACAGCACCAAGCTCTGAAGTTCAGCATCCACTTTAGGACTTATGCGTAAGGCACTGAACACACTTTATTGAATCTTGGTGTTAGAACATAGAAAATCTACAATACATTACAGGCCCTTTGGCCCACAATGTTGTGCCGACTATGCAACCTACTCGAGAAGCTGCCTAGAATTATCCTACTGTATAGCCCTCTATTTTTCTAAGCTCCATGTATCTATCTAGAAGTCTCTTAAAAGATCCTATTGCATCCCCCTCCACCGACTTTGCTGGCAGTGCATTCCACACACCCACCACTCTCTGTCTGATAAACTTATCTCTGATGTCCCCCCTGTACGTACTTTCAAGCACCTTAAGACTATGCGTGTTAACCATTTCAGCCCTGGGGAAAAGTCTCTAGCTATCCACACTCACAATGCCTCTCATCATCTTATACATCTGTATCAGGTCACCTCTCATCCTCTGTCGCTCCAAGGAGAAAACTTTTTCTCATAAGGCATGCTCTCCAATTCAGGCAACATCCTTGTAAATCTCCTCAGCAGCCTTTCTATAGTTTCCACATCCTTCCTTTAGTGAGGTGACCTGAAATGAACACAGTGCTCCAAGTGGTCTAATTAAGGTCTTATATAGCTGGAACATTGTGTTACTGCTTCATCCTGTTCTATTCTGGCCTTCATGCCTTTGAGTTTAGCCAACCCCTTCTCAAACACCTTCTCATTAACATTAAGCAGATGTGCTAGCCATTTAGGCTGCAGTTGCCTGTTGATGACACATTGAGAGCTTTGATTGAGTGCCACTTTAGTTGGATTTTTCTCAACCATTCATGTCTGGAAATTGCTGGTCCAGCACTTTTCAATACATAAAGCTCTAAATTCTGTACTTGATCTCTATTCATCACATTCATTTTCAGTTTGCCTCTTTAGGTCTTTAGCTTCACTGAGGTCTTCTCTAATGGTAGCTCTGAAAACAGTCTTTTGGAGTCAGCCTCTGAAATTATAGACAAAACTGACCCTAAATTTAGCTCCATTTTCAGTTTTACACCAGACACTTCTATTGTTATCCATGTGATTTTGTGATCTGCTTCAGTAATACTATGCAATTCTAGGCATGACAGCTCACCTTTGTCCGACTCTGTGTTGTCTGTTTCACATTCGGTCACTTTATATATTTGCTTAGTTTTGTGTTTGAGGTTTTTCACTTGGTTATGCTTTTAGTCTGCCTTGCACGTGTTTGTCTTGTCTGTGGCACTTTCTGCAAGCTTTTTCTTCCAACTAACAGTCATCTGCATCATGGGGGGATTAACATGCTAGCTTTTTTTTACCATTCGGGGACATTTTGTGCATTCCACATTCTAAACTCTATTTCTGTAGTTCTGCTGCATCCTTTGCTGCAGTCTCTAATGATATTATAATGATCAATGTCCGTTTTCAGGTTAGGTCTCTTTCTGACAATGGCTCCTTTTGAGTGCTTTGACTATGTATGCCACATGCAAGCCTGTCCCTTAATGTGTCATCTCCAAAGTCAAACAGTACTGGGAAAGTTTGTGCAGTTCCACAATGTTTTCAGAAATGCTTTGATCGGTTCCTTTTGTAAAGTCTAAATCTCTCAGCTATTACTAGCGGTTTAGGGCTCAAATAATTTTGTAAAATGGCAACAATTTAATTGGCAGTCTTGCTTGTTCACTTTTCAGGGGTTACTAGAATGTTTAAGAGACTGCGTGTTTTAGCACCTATTAAGCTAAGAAGCGCTGTGGCTTTCTTTAGCTCATTCGTGTCGTTCACATTACAATACAGTTTAATCTTCATGAAATACAACTCACAGCCTTCATTAGCGCTATCAAATTCATCAATTTTCCCAATTAAAGTCATCACCATGTTATTTTCACTTTAACTTTGCTAGTTGTACATCTCGCACTGTGTACTTTGCGGTTACTCACACATTCTTTTGTTAGCATCTGTGACGGCTTTCTACGTGCTGTTTAACTCTTTCCTCTTGTTATCTCATTCCATAATCATCCTGTAACAGTTGGTGCAGTTGGTGATATTCTCTGACATTTAGCTTCCTACTCGTCGCCAATTTTTTGAGTCTGTGCAACTACATGTCAATTAAGTAAAAGCATGTACGTGGGAGATATCCTCAATAGGAGTATTCACATTGAGCGAGAGAGAGAGAGAGCAGATCAATACACATGCATACACAACAGATCGATGCACATAGGTCGGTTATCAGTCCATACGTAGTGCTAACAGGAATCATTGCTCTAAAAGAAATAGATCAATTAGATCCATACATCACAGAGGGGATCTCTGATAATCGATATATTTAAAGCAAAGGTTGATGGGTTCTTGATTAGTAAGTTTGACAGAAGTTATGGAGGGAATAGGGTATGACAGGGATAATAAATCAGCCATGATGGAATGATGAAGTAGACTTGATGAACTGAATGGCCTAATTCTGACCCGAGACTTGTGGTCTTATGAACAAACACATTTAGTAAGTCTCCTCAGCCCTCTGATTAAATTCACTGATTGAGTACATTTCTCTACTTGCTCCTTCAAGACATTTCTCCAATTAGAGTTTGAAATGAAGAGGCTCCAAAGACATAGTGGATGCATTCATTGTAACCAACTAAATTTCTTCCATCCAGGTGAGATCAGATAGCATCAGCAAAACAAAAATACGATTGAAAAATGGTAGCTTTCAAGAAAGGAGACAGAAAGTTAGAAGCAATAACCTAGTTAGATTAACATGCATTATCATGAAAATGCTGTGATCCATTTTTGAGGCAATGCGAAGGAGATCTAGAAAATCATATTAAAGAAAAAGAGAGCTTTACAGATCTCCAAGAAGAGAACGTGGCAACCTGGAAGGATAAAGGTGAAAACAGAAGATGTAGTGTATCTGGATTTCTTCAAGATACTCAAAAAGGTGTCTCATAAAAGATAGCATATCAGAATGCATAGAGTGGTAGATAATATTTTGGCAAAAAGAAAGTGTTGGTGAACAAACAGAAAACAAATTTGGGATAAATGTGCTTGTCTTTTTGGGCTGGTAATCAGAAATTATTCAGGTACCACAGGGATCAGTGCTCAGATCTCCGTGTTGATGACCCAGATTAATACATTGATTGCTGAGGCAAGATTGGATCAGCTGTGATTTAATTGCATGTCACAACAAACCTAAGGAGACAACAGGCTTTCTTTTGCTCATGATTTATATTCTCCTCAGTCCTAAATACCCTGAGACTGAAAGCACCTGCTTCTAGACTCCCCACCCAGAGTAAGCATCCTCCTGCATTCCACACTGTCAAACGCTGGAAGGATTTTCTAACATAGGCTGAGATCGCACCTTACTTTTCCAAGCCCCAGAGAAGAGCTCTTACTTACTGAGTCTCTCCTCGTATAGGAAAAACTTGGCATTGCAAGATATGGTTGTCTAGAAATATCAACTATTTATTCATTTCCATTTCCATAGATGTTGCCTGCCCTGCAGAGTTCCTCCAGTATTTTGACTGTGTTACTCTGGATTTCCAGCATCTGCAGAATCTCTTGTGTTATGGATTGCTGGGTTTTTGTTTTCCTGAGGTGTACAAACTTATGAGAGGAATGGGAGGACTATAAAGTAGTGAACTCTTCCTGAAAGATCAAGGATGCCCAAACTTCTTAATGCCATGGACCAATACCATTAAGCAAAGGAGCTTAGACCCCAGGTTGGGAACCCCTGCTATAGATGGATGGTAATTCCTGTATCCATTAAATTTGCTGTTACCTCTTTCAGAACTCTGGAATGTGGATCCTTAGGATATGTCAGCTTTCAGTATCTCTGTGTCATCTGGTTATTAAGAAGATTTAGGTGGAATATGAAAGTAAGCTAGCCAATAATATTAAAGAGGATAGCAAAAAGAGAGGTTTATCAAGATATATAAAGTGTAAAAGAGAGGAAAGAGTGGATATCAGACCACTGGAAAACAATGCTGGAGAGGTAGTATTGGGGGACAAGGAAATGGTGGACAAATTGAATAAGTATTTTCCATCAGACTGCACTGTGGAAGACAATACCAGTATGGTGGAAATTCCAGGCATTAGCAGTCATGAAGTGTGTGAAGTTACCATTACCAGAGGGAAGTTTCTTAGGAAAATGAAAAGTCTGAACAACCTGGAACAGATGGTCTACACCACAGGGTTCTGAAAGAGGTGGCTGAAGAGATTGTGGAGACATTATTAACTTTCCCTCAAGAACCACTAGATTCTGGAATAGTTCCAGAAGACTAGAAAATTACAAATGTCACTCCACTCTCCAAGAAGACAGAGAGGCAGAACAAAGAAAACTATGGGCTAGTTAGTCTGATCTCAGTGGTTGAGAAGATGTTGGAGTCGATAATTAAGGATGAGCTCTCAGAGTGCTTGGAGGCTCATGATAAAATAGACTGTTGTCAGCATGGTTTCCTCAAGGGAAAATTTTGCCTGACAAATCTGTTGGAATTCTTTGAAGAAATAGCAAGCAGGATACACAAAGGGGAATTGTTGTGTACTTGGATTTTCAGAAGGCATTTGACAAGGTGCCACATATGAGGCTGGTTAACAAGCTACCAGACCATGAAATTACAGAAAAATTCTAGCATGGATAAAGTAGTGGCTGATTGTCAGTAGGCAAAGAGTAGGAATAAAGGGAACCTTTATTGGTCGGCTGCCAGTGACTAGTGGTGTTCCACAGGGATCTGTATTGGGACCAGTTCTTTTAATATTATATGTCAATGATTTATTTGGATGATGGAATAGATGGCTTTGTTGTAAAGTTTTGCAGATGATATGAAGATAGGCAGAGGGGAAGATAGTTTTGGAGGAAGCAGAGAGGCCACAGAAGGAGTTGGACAAATTAGGAGAAAAATGGCAAAGAAATGGCAGATGGAATACAGTATTGAGATGTGCATGGTCATGCACTTTGGTAGAAGAAATTAAAGGATAAACTATTTTCTAAATGGAGAAAAAATACAAAAAATCTGTGGTGCAAGGGGACTTGGGAGTCCT
The DNA here is from genome assembly GCF_048418815.1 of Hemitrygon akajei. NCBI lineage: Eukaryota > Metazoa > Chordata > Chondrichthyes > Myliobatiformes > Dasyatidae > Hemitrygon > Hemitrygon akajei. Next base: position 6,473,256 of record NC_133126.1, on the reverse strand, counting down.
TGTGCAGGATTCCATAAAACTTAACTTGCAGGTTGAGTCTGTGGTGAGGAAGGCAAATGCGATGTCAAAGTTCATTTCAAGTGGACTAGAATATAAAGCAAGGATCTAATGTTGAGACTTTATAAATCACTGGTGAGGCCTCACTTGGAGTATTGTGAGCAGGTTTGGGCCCCTTATCTTAGAAGGGATGGGTTGAAACTGGAGAGAGTTCAAAGGATGTCATAAAAATGATTCCAGGATTGAATGGCTTGTCATATGAAGTGTTTGATAGCTCTGGGCCTGTATTTACTAAAATTTAGAAGAATGAGGGGTGACACTTTGATACCTATAGAATGGTGAAAGGCCTTGATAGAGTGGATGTGGAGGGACTGTTCCGATGGGGGTAGAGTCTAAGACCAGAGGACACAGCCTCAGAATAGAGGGGCTTCCTTTTAGAACAGAGATGAGGAGGAACTTTTTTTTAGTCAGAGAGTGCTGAAGCTGTGGAATTCTTTACAACATGAAGCTGTGGAGTCTAAGTCTTTATGTATATTTAAGACAGAGGTTGATAGATTCTTGATTGAACAAGGCATGAAGGGAAATGGGGAGAAGGCGGGAGATTGGGACTGAAAGGAAAATTGGATCAGCCATGATGAAATGGCAGAGAAGACTTGATGGGCCAAATGGCCTAATTCTGCTCCTATATATTGTCTTATGGTACTTTCACCTTTACATTCTCGCCAGGCTCTTGGTGAGCTGCTGGGTGCTGTGGTCCATTGGACAGAAAGGTCCTCTTCTGTACTGTATCTCTAAATAAGCAAGTAAATACACAAATAAATAAATAATGTCTAATTTACATGCTGTGTTCTCTATTTGTCTTGGTGGTGTGAGCCTGCTGCAAGATTTTCATTGTATTCATTGAAAATAAATCATTGACATATAATATTAAAAGAACTGGTCCCAATACAGATTCATTGTACCACATGACAATAAATTTGACTCATAGTCTTTTATACTTCTTTCTCACATGGCCTTATTTTCACTTATTCAGAGATGGTGCAGTACAGGCTCTTCTGGCCCATTGAGCCACACCACCAGCAACCCACCTATCGAACCCTAGCCTAATCAGAGGACAGTTTACAAAGATCACTTCACCTACTAACCAGACCATGGGATGAAAATGAAGCACCCAGACGAAATCCACGTGCACAGAGGGAGACTGTGCAAACTTTCTCACAGAGGGGCACCAGAGATGAACTCCGGACTCCGAAGCCTTGAGCTGTAATAGTTTCACACTAATCACTGTGATACCATGGCATCTGTGGCTTCCAGCTCTCTTTGCAGGTCTCCCTAAACCAGGATCTCAATTCAACTCACTGCTTCTCCCTCACTCCCTTTACGTATTAGAATCCAGTATGGGTGTTCCTGTTTATCACCCTCCAACACATGTCCACAATTTTCACACTTCTTCCCCACCTTACTCCTTTGTCTGCCTCCATCTATCATTTACCAGCCACACTCTACCAATTCCACCCCTGCTCACGTCCCCTACCTGGCCTACCATCTTGCGCCTCTCTTCAGACCAGTCCAACAATCACCTTTCTCCTCTCTCTAACCATCTCACCTCTCTTCTCTGAGGCCTGATACAGGGTTTTGGCACAAAGTGGGAGCAATTGTTTTTCTCCCACTGCTCCTGCTCAGCTTGCTGAGTTTTTCCATCAGGTTGTGTGTGGTTCCAGATTCCAGCATCTATAGTCTCTTCTGTCTACAAGTTCTTTGTTCATTTCCTTTAATTGCGATTTATTTTTATAGATCTACTGAGAGCTATGGTGTGGCACAGGCCGTGTTGTGCATTATTCAGCTGCACAACAGCCCTCAGGAGGAAGCTGTTTTTCAGTCTTACTGTCTTGATTAAGATGCTTCTGTATCTCCTCCCAGATAGCAGGAGATTGACGTACAGATTGTTATGTCTTTGGACAGTGGGAAGAAGCTGGAACACCCACGTGGAGTTGAAAAGAATGTATCAGCTTTCTTACAGAGGATGTCGGAATAGTGCTCTGACGCCCCCCCCCCCCCGCATTGTAATAGTGTTACACTTACCGCTGCATTACCGCGTGATGCCCTATATGCCCGCAAATGAGGAAATGTCAGCAAAAACCAACAGAGCAACGCTTATAATTTATCTGATTACATAGACCACTATCATAAAGGTTAGATAATTCCCTTTGTGTGTGTGTAGGCCTCTGTTAGTCTCGATAGACCATGGATTTGCGCCTTGGAAAGTTTCCAGGGTGCAAGCCTGGGCAAGGTTTTTTTTAATGTTGCCCAAGCTGCAAGTCTCCCCTCTCCACGTCACCGATGTTGTCCAAGGGAAGGGCACTAGACCCATATGGCTTAGCACTGGTACCATCGCAGAGCAATGTGTGTTTAAGTGCCTTGCTCAAGGACACACATGCAGCCTCAGCCAAGGCTCGAACTAGCGACCTTCAGATCACTAGACAAACGCCTCTCTTTGTACTTGCCTTTTGTACTTCACCAGCTGTGAACAATAAAAACAGGGAAGTGCACAGCTATGAGGAGATTCTTCACCTCACTGTGTCCTCGAAAAGAGCAATTTCAGACGCTGCCCAGCTCTTTGTCCATTATCTATAAATACACAGTTGTTTATCTTTTGCAGGTCGATGGGAGCATGGACTAGATGGATCAAAGGACTGTTTCTGTGCTTTTCTTTTCTATGACTCTATATAAATGCAAATGTTTCTGCCTCTACCACTCATTCTGGCTGAGGATTTGAGCTCTATCCTTCATGGGGTGTTCCTTCATGTAGATCACTGCTTTATGGTGGTCCCAACACTGCAATCATTGCTGCCTTCCAATCGTGATTGCTTTCCTGTCAGGTATATCCAAAATGACTCACAGAGATGATCCCATCAATCAGTAATCCGTCCAACTTGAAGAAAACTGTCTCCACCCAACAACTCTTTGAGATTTGCCAGAAGGAACAGCAGCTGCAAGCTTCATTGAGATGGGACAGTGATGAGTTTGAATACCGACCTCGACTGCTGCTCAGACTTGCCACTTGTCAGCTTTCTGAACCTCAGGAAACCATTTTCCTCAGGTCACATTCACAGCCAACTTAAAGACATCTCTAACAAGTTAGGAATGTGGTGGAATATTTTCACAGCTCCACAATAGCCCAAAAGGCTTGATATTATTCAATAAAAGCATTCAGCTTTATTTATTTCTATTTATTTTTTATTTAGAGAGACAGCATGGTAACAGGCCCTTCCAGCTCAACGAGTTCATGCCATCCAAATACACCCATGCAACCAATTAACCTACTAATCCATACGTCTTTGAGATGTGGGAGGAAACCAGAGCACCCAGAGGAAACCTATGTGGTCACAGGGAGAATGTACAACCTCCTTGCAGACAGCGGTGGGAATTGAACCTCGTTCACTGAACCTGCAAAACAATTACACTAACCCCTGCACTTTATCCTTACCCAAGTCCACAATCTAAAACTGTTCATGCACACAGTGTACCACCTACACATTGTGCAACAGTATCTTGACAAGGCTTATTTGAGAGTACATCCTTGGCTTGGGACCTGACCTTGGAGTATTACAAGGCCAGCAGATGAGTGAGAAAGCCACTAGAATCAGAATCCGCTTTAATGTCACTGGCACACGCCATGAAATTTGTTGTTTTGTGGCAGCAGTACATTGCAATACATGTTAATAAAAGTCCTATAAATAACAATAACAAATATATATAAAAATAATTAAATTAAATAAGTAGTATAAAAAGAGAGAAAAACACAGAGATAGTGGACATGCAACCATTGTCCACTCAGAAATCTGATGGCGCAGGGGAAGAAGCTGTTCCTAACACACTGAGTGTATGCCCTCAGGCTCCAGTACCTCCTCCTGGATGGTAGCAATGAGAAGGGGGCATGTTCTGGGTCGTAAAATATCATACTAACTCAAGAATGACACCTTTACTATGCCAAAATCTGGAGTTGCCAACCTTGCCACATTGTGAAAGCACCTTGACTTACTGTAAAACTGTTGTGATTGTGAGAAAGGTAGTTTGCCACCACCATGGGTGTTGTGAAATACAAGCTGTACAAACTCTCTGTGTCACTGATGTGGACATCTCAAGAATCAATTGAAAGAAATGTTATTATCAGCTGAGAATATTGGTTTTAACAATGAATGGAAAATTCCATCTAATTGGTGAATTCAGGTAATGCCCCCCCCCCCCCTCAGCTTCACCATTCCCCATCCCCTTTTCCCTCTGTCACTTTATCTCCTTGCCTGCCCATCACCTCCCTCTGGTGCTCCTCCCTCATTTTATTTCTTCCATGTCCTTCTGTTCTTTTCTGTCAGATTCCCCCTTCTCCAGCCCTGTATCTCTTACACCATACAACTTCCCAGATCTTTACTTTATCTCTCTTCTTCCAGTTTCACCCATCACCTTGTGTTGCTCTCTCCCCTTCCCCCAACTTTTAAATCTATTCCTCAACATTTTTCCCCAGTCCTGCCGAAAGATCTCAGCCTGAGAAGTTGACTGTACTCTCTTCCATAGATGCTGTCTGGCCTGCTGAGTTCCACCAGCATTTTGTGTGCGTTGCTTGGATTTTCAGCAACTACAGATTTTCTCTTGTTTGTAATTGGTCATTGTAAATTGTTTTGTGATTAGGCTAGGATTAAATAGGTGGTTTGCTGGATGGTGTGGGTCAATGGACCGGAAGGGCCTGTTCCGTGCTGGATCCTGAAATAAGTAAATGTACAGACACTCTTGTACCTATCATCACCTTATGGACAATCCATGTATATCAGCTAACCTTATGCACTCATATTTATCGTGTATTTTGTGATTGTGTTTGTGACACATATTGTGCTTCTTTAGTACTGCATAAGATCTGGAGTACTAATCATTTCCCCCTCCTTTACAATTGTGACCTGATGAATGACAATAAACAATCTTGAATCTTGAATCCCAAATAAGTTTCTGATTAGAATGATTTGCTGGAACTGGCTTGTGTTCCCACTGCAACAATCTTCTCTCTAATCCCATCCCCATCTTTTCTAAGCACAGCTGTTCATGGGGGAATTCAAATTCCCTGCTCTAGAAAGAGTTTCAAGGAGATATGGCCCACGTGGTTTTGGCAGATACAAGTATCACATTATGAAGGACATAGAGTAAATGCAGGACAAATTCTTACAAAGAAGCAATAAAGATCTAAAGAATGAGAGCTTAAAATAGAAAAGGTGTGCATCATATGATCAGGGCATCCTAAAGCAGTTTGCATCCAGAATCAGAATCAGATGTAACATCACTGACATAGGACATGGAATTTGTTGTTTTGCAGTAGCAGTACAGTGCAAAGATATGAAAACATCTATGAACTGTGGGAAAATATAGGAATATTGGGGTTGTGTTCATGATCTTGTGGATTTTTCATAATTCCGATGGCAGAGGGAAGCTATTCTTGAGTGTGGGTCTTCAGACTCCTGTATCTTCCCTCTGACGGTGGTAACAAGAAGAAGGCATGACCCCAATATTAAGAGACCTTGGGCACCACAGTAGCGTAGCAGTTAGCGCAACGCTTTTACAGCTCAGGGCGTTCTGGAGTTCTGATCTCATCTATAAGGAGTTTGTTCATCCTCCCAGTGGAATATGCGTGTGTTTTCCCCAGATGCTCTGGTTTCCTCCCACAGTCCAAAAATGTACCGGGTAGGTTTGTTGGTCATCGTAAATTGTCCCAAGGTTAGGTTAGGGTTAATCACATTTGTTCAGGGGGTTTCCGGGGGGGCCGTGGCTCTAAGTGCTGGAAAGGCCTGCGCTATGCTGTGTCACTAATTAAGTAGAGGTGGAGGTAGCTTCTTGACCAACTCCTGATGATGCTCTTGATGGTGTGGAGGCTTGTGCCTGTGGTAGAGCTGGCTGAGTTTACAACACTTTGCAGCCTCATTCAATCTTGCACGTTGGAGGCTCCAGACCAAAAAGTAACACAACCAGGATAGTGAATCTGTGGATTCATTGCTGCAGACAGTGTGGAGGCCAAGTCATTGAGTATATTTAAAGTGGGGGTTGATTGTTTCTTGATTAGCCAGGGCATCTAAGATTTGGTGAGAAGACAGGAGAATGGGGTTGAGAGGGATAATCAGCCATGTTGGAATGGCAGAGCAGACTTGATGGGATGAATGACCTAAGTCTGTTAATGTGTCTTATGGTCTTATGATCTTTGTTAGTATGCTCCCGCTATACAGCTATAGAAATTTGTGTAAGTCTTTAGTGACAAATCAAATCTCCTCAGACTCCTAACAAAATAGAGCCACTGAGTGCCTTCTTCATGATTGCATCAATACGTTGGCTGAAGAGAGATTCACTGAGTCATTGACATCCCAGGAACTTGAAGCTGCTCACTTTTCCACTGCAAAAACCTCAATGAGGACTGGAGTGTATTCTGACTTCCCCTTCTGTTCTTCGTCTATCTGATGTTGAGTACAAGATTGTTGTTATGACACCACTCAAACATCTGACCTACGTAGCTCCTATAAGCCACCTAATATCCTACCAACAGCAGTGGTGCCATCTGCAAATTTACAGTCGACATTTTATCTGCGCTTGGCCGCACACAGTTGTAAGTGCAGAGACAGTAGAGCTGTGGGTAAAGCATGTATCTTGAGGTGCGCCTGCATTGATAATCAGTGAGGAGGACATTACCTTTGAAACATCCTTACCATTATAATGCTATGGTTTAACACCTCTTAATTTCTGAAAAGGAATGAAATCAGTGATTATATTGATCACACTATTTTCATAATTTCCCATGAAAGCCCAGAATCTTTTGATAGTGATGTTCATTGTCTTTTAAGAAAACTTTCCAAAGCTTTGCGCCTTTTATGGTAGAAACTCAAAGATTCAAAGTTCAAAATAAATTTATTATTAAAGTACACATATGTTACCATACATGACCCTGTGGATTCATTTTCTTGTGGGCATACTCAATAAATCTATAGAATAATAACTAGAGCGTAATCAATAAAAAAATGTCCAATTTGGGCATTGAACCATAGTGCAAAAGACAACAAACAGTGCCAATACAAAAAGAAATAAATATTAGTAATAACTGATTGTTGAAGGGTTATAACTGTTCCTGAACCTGTTGTGTGAGTCCTGAGGCTTCTGTCCCTTCTTCCTCATGGCAGCCGTGAGAAGGGAACATGGTATGTGTGGTGAGGGTTGTCGATGATGGATGGAACTTCCCTCTGACAACATTTTACGCAGATGTGCTCAATGGTAGGGAGCGTTTTACCTGTGATGGACTGGGCTGTATTCACTACTTTTTGTAGGGTTTTTCTGTTCAAGGGGGTGGTTTTTCCTATACTAGTTTGTGATGCAGCCAATCACAAGGAATTCCTTTCCATACCCTCAAAACAAAAGAAATGGAGGAATCAGTTAAGAACTAGCTTTGGTGAAAATAAGGCAGGGTTGCAGGGAAAAACAACATTTCATTTAGCTAATGGCTGTCCGTGTATTACTGTAGGATCCAAATTCACCAACAATGTTTTCTAAGCAAATGCAAAGTCTCACAAAGCAAGAAACAAAAAGCGCTTGGGAAATCTGTCCATCAGACAATGTGTTGAGACTATTAAAATGAGGACCAGAGTTGTCAACACAAAAACAGATCTATGCAGTTAATTATATCACATTTCCCTGAGCAGCACCACCATTCCAACGTGCTTCAAAGCCGCCACCATCGTCCCCGTGCCGAAGAAGTCTTCAGTGTCCTGTCTAAATGACTACCGCCTCATTGCACTTACATCCATCATCATGAAGTGTTTCGAGAGGCTCGTCATGAGGCATATCAAGACCCTGCTGCCCCCCTCACTGGACCCCCTGTAGTTTGCGTACCGTCCCAACCGTTCAACAGATGACGCCATTGCCACCACCCTCCACCTGGCTCTAACCCACCTGGACAATAAAGACACATACGTTTGGATGCTGTTCATAGACTTCAGTTCAGCATTCAACACAATCATCCCTCAGAAACTGACTGGAAAGCTGAGCCTACTGGGCCTGAACACCTCCCTCTGCAACTGGATCCTAGACTTCCTGACTGGGAGACCTCAGTCAGTCTGGATTGGGAGCAGCATCTCCAACACCATCACACTGAGCACAGGGGCTCCCCAGGGCTGTGTGCTCAGTCCACTGCTGTTCACTCTGCTGACCCACGACTGTGCTGCAACACACAGCTCAAACCATATCATCAAGTTCGCCGATGACACCACCATGGTGGGTCTCATCAGCAAGAACGATGAGTCAGCTTACAGAGAGGAGGTGCAGCGGCTAACGGACTGGTACAGAGCCAATAACCTGTCTCTTAATGTGAACAAAACAAAAGAGATGGTTGTTGACTTCAGGAGGGCACGGAGCGACCACTCCCCGCTGAACATCGACAGCTCCTCAGTAGAGATTGTAAAGAGCACCAAATTTCTTGGTGTTCTCCTGGCAGAGAATCTCACCTGTTCCCTCAACACCAGCTCCATAGCAAAGAAAGCCCAGCAGCATCTCTACTTTTTGCGAAGGCTGAGGAAAGTCCATCTCCCACCCCTCATCCTCATCACATTCTACAGGGGTTGTATTGAGAGCGTCCTAAGCAACTGCATCACTGCCTGGTTTGGAAATTGTACCATCTCGGATCACAAGACCCTGCAGCGGATAGTGAGGTCAGCTGAGAAGATCATCAGGGTCTCTCTTCCCCCCATCACGGACATTTACACTACACGCTGCATCTGCAAAGGAAACAGCATTATGAAGGACCCCATGGACCCGTCAAACAATCTCTTCTCCCTCCTGCCATCTGGGAAAAGACTCCGAAGCATTCGGGCTCTTACGACCAGACTATGTAACAGTTTCTTCCCCCAAGCTATCAGACTCCTCAATACTCGAAGCCTGGACTGACACCTTGCCCTACTATCCTGTTTATTATTTATTGTAATGCCGGTACTGTTTTTGTGCACTTAATGCAGTCCAGTGTAGGTCTGTAGTCTAGTGTAGCTTTCTCTGTGTTTTTTTTTTATCACGTAGTTCAGTCTAGTTTTTGTACTGTGTCATGTAAACCATGGTCCTGAAAAACATTGTCTCATTTTTACTATGCACTGTACCAGCAGTTATGGTCAAAATGACAATAAAAGTTGACTTGACTTGACTTGACTCGACTTGATTTTAATGCAGTTGCAATCAATTCTTTATCTAAAAATCAATTAAAGAATAGTTTCATTATAAAACTGCAAAGTTTAACCTGGCCTAGAAATTGGGTAAAATACCTGCATTGTTAATTGCATTAAGTTTAAAGTTGAACTTTAAAGTATGTTTATTATCAAAGTATGCATACCACATAACCTTGTGATTCATCTCCTTACAGGCAGCCACAAAACAAAGAAGCCTAAAAGAACCCTTTAAAATGAAGATGGTCAAACATTGATTATGCAGGGAGGGAAAAAACAAATCATGCAAACAATAAAAGCAAACAAATAGCGTTCAGAACTGAAGTCTGTTTAGAGAGCCCGTCCACAGTCCCATAGTTCAGTGCAGAGCCACGTAAGCGTCACAGAGCAACAAGCTGAACTGGCCAGTCCCTCACCTTTTCCCAACACCCTGAACTTTTCAGTCTGGCCCGGTGCCTAAATTGTCATCAAAACATTGTGTTCAGTTGCTTTGGTACGTCTGGGGCCTGGACTCTGCCTTCTCAATTTGGTCTGTACCTGATCTTTCCAATTCGCCCTGGAGCTTAAGTTGTGGCAAGATACTAGTGCACCTGGAGGAAGCCCACAGTATGCCCATCAGAATCAGAGTAAATTTTCCTGTGATTAGTCTTTGGGTAAGTAGGTGGGTTGCTGGGCTGTGCAAATTTTTGTGCCGGAAACTTCTGTCCACGCTGCATCTTTAAATAAAAGACTGAACTACATTTTTCACATTTATTAGCTTCATTCTAGTAGAAATCCTGTTGGACATAAGGTGGAAATATTGAGCAGAGGATTGGAATGGTAAGAAACCCTTATGGGACCACATCTTGCACTGCGATTAAGAGCTTTGGTTAGAATTGCTACTTGCACCTCATCATTAGCAAAGTCATCCACAGTTTTATGTTCTTACTCCATTTACTCAGCATTTTCTGTTTCTTCTTTCAGATTTATATTATCTGTAGCATTTTTGCTTTTCATTTTCTGATTTTAAGTCCATAAGGTATAGGAATAGAATTAGGTCATTTGGCCCATTGAGACTGCACCACAATTCTATCGTTGCTGATTTATTTTCCCTCTCAACACCATTCTTCTGTCTTCTCCCCATAACCTTTGATGCACTGACTAATCAAAAATCTATCAACCTCTGCTTTATGTAAACCCAATAATTTGACCTCCACAGCTGTCTGTGGCAATGAATTCCAATGATTAACCACTCGCTGGCTAGAGAAATTCCTTCTAATTTCTGGAATCAAAGGAATGACCTTCTATTCAAGGCTCCAAGACTCTGCCACTATAGGAAACATAATCCCAATCTAGCTAGGCCTTTCAAAATTCGATAGATTTCAATGAGGCCCACCCACTTTCTTCTAAGCTCTAGTGAGTATAGGCACAGCACCTTCAAATGCTCCTCATACATTAACCCTTTCATTCCCAGAATCATTTGCTGGACATCCACCAGACACACTTCAAAGCCAGCACAATTTTTCTTAGATAAGGGGCCTAAAATTGCTCACAATACTCCAAGGACACTATTAATTCAATAAACAAAAGAAAAACAGTGACTGCACAAAGTATTCACTCCCACCCCCTTGAAGTTCTCATGTTTTATTGTTTTACAATATTGAATCAGAGTGGATTTAATTTGTTTTGTTTTAACACTGATCAACATGTCCAAGTGAAAGCTGATCTCTACAAAGTGATCTAAATTAATTACAAATAAAAAAAAACTAATTGGTTGCATAAGTATTCACACCCTTGAAGATAGAATTTGGTAGATGCACCTTTGGCAGTAATTACAGCCTTGAGTCTGTGTGGATAGGTCTCTATCCGCTTTGCACATCTGGATACTGCAATTGTTCCCCTTTCTTCTTTACAAAACTGCTCAAACTCTGTTGGGTTGCATGGAGATTGAGAGTGAACAGCCCTTTTCAAGTCCAGTCACAAAATCTCAATTGGCTTTGGGTCTGGGCTCAGATTTGGCCATTCCATGACATTAACTTTTTGCTTTTAAGCCATTCCTGTGTATGACTTTATGCTTGGTGCTTTGTCTTGCTGGAAAACAAACCTTCACTCAAGTTTGCAGTTCTCTTGCAGACTGCATCAGGGTTTCCTCCTGGATTTCTCTGTATTTTGCTGCATTCATTTTACCCTCTACCTTCACAAACCTTCCAGGGCCTGTTGCAGTGAAGCATCCCCACAGCATGATGCAGACACCACCATGCTTCATAGTACAGATGGTGTGTTTTTGATGATGTGTAGCGTTTGGCATACAGCAAACAAACCATTTAATCTGATGGCCAAAAAGCTCAATTTTGGTTTCATCACACTATAGAACCTTCTTCTAGCTGACTTCAGACTCTCCCACATGCCTTCTGACAAACTCTAGCCAAGATTTCATGTGAGTTTTTTTCAATAGCGGCTTCTTCCTTGCCAGTCTCCTATAAAACTACGACTGGCGAAGCACCTGGGCAACAGTTGTATGCACCCTGTCTCCCGTCTCAGCCACTGAAGCTTGTAACTTCTCCAGAGTTGTCATGGTTCTCTTGGTGACTCCCCTCACTAGCCCCTTCTTGCACAGTCACTCAGTTTTTGAGGATTGCCTGCTGTAAGCAGATTTACAGCTGTGCCATACTCTTTCCATTTCTTGATGATTGACTTACCCACTGTGCTGTTAGGAAGGGAATTCCATGATTTTGATCCAGTAACAATGAAGGAACGGTGATATGTTTCCAAGTCAGGATGGTGAGTGACTTGGAAGGGGTTTTCCAAGTGGTGGTGTTTTCAGGTATCTGCAGGGGAAGGAGGAAGAATAGATTGGTAATCCAGATTTGATGCAGTATTAAAAAAGTACAATATACATAAAATAAAATACACAATCATAAAATACTCAATAAATATGAGTGCATAAGATTAGCTGATATACACAGTTTGACTGTATGTCCATAAAGTGATGTTAGGTACAGGAGTATTTAACTCAAGATCCAGCACAGAACAGGCCCTTCCGATCCAACAACCCACACCATCCAGCAAACCACCTATTTAATCCCGGCCTAATCACAAAACAATTAACAATGACCAATTAATCCATTAGCCAGTACATCTTTGGACTGTGGAAGGAATACAGAACACCCAGAGGAAACCCACACAAACATGGGATGGAAATGTTACAGGTGGCAATGGAAGTGAACTCTGAACTCTAATAATATCTCAAGCTGTAATAGTGTCACAATAACCACTACACCAGGGAGACTCTGACAGGAAATGATGAATTCACCAATTACCATCAAGAGAAAATCTGCAGGTGCTGAAAATCCAAGCAACACAAAATGCTGGGGAACTCTGCAGACCAGGCAGCATCTATGGAAAAAGGTATGGTCAACATTTCGGGCTGAGACTCTTCTGCAGGACTGGAGAAAAAAAGCTGAGGAATAGATTTAAAAGGTGGGGGATGGAAGAGAGAAATACAGGAAAGAGTCTTTTTCTGTTGATCAGAATCAAACAAAACCAAATTAAGTCTACTGTGATTCAATGTTGTAAGACAATAAAACATGAAAACTTCCGAGAGGAGTGGGCAAATACTTTTTATAGACACTGCATATCAGAAGGAAATCATTAATGGGCAGACCCAAGATGGAGATAATTTCTGAATCCTGCAAAAGAAGACTAAAGTAAGAAAGAAAAAAAATGAGGGCAGATCAGCAAAAATATAAACCTGACCATAAGAGTTTCATTAAATACATAGCCACGAGGTGAGGTCCAAGTGAACATAGGCCTCTTGAAGAATAAGGCTGCTGAAATACTTATGGGAAACAAGGAAAGAACAGAGGAATTAATGAGATATTTGGTACCATTCTTCACTTCTGAAGATGCTACAATCACCCCAATACACTGAAACAAAATATAGGGTAGGGATTAAACATGATCAGCATTGCTAGACAATTAGTATTAGGCAAACTGATGTATTAAAGGTAGAAAAACGCCTTGGGCAAAATTTATCCCAAGATCTTACGTTATGCATTGAACAATTCCAACAATTCTTGTGATATACCAGAAGGCTAGAAATGGCCAATATGATAACCTTTTCAAAACAGGAGGTTAAAGACTTTGTGCTTGTTGGATAACTGTAGGCTGGTTAATATAAGACAGGTTGAATACCGCTGAGCACAAAATGTCTGGGGCTGAAATTGTTCCGGATTTTGCATTTTTGGGGAATTTTGGAGAACATTCCTATCAATGAAATGAGTTACCTTGGGGATGGGGCCCAAGTCTAAATATGGCATAAACAGCTTATACATATACCCAAAAGTAGTTTTTATATAATATTTTTTTAAAAATTTGTGCTTGAAAGGATAATGTATATATTGAACAATCAGAAAGGTGATTCAGAACAATCAGAAAGACTGCCAGCTGGACAGTCAGTGGCTGCTTGACAATGCTATTATTCACAACTCTGAAATTTTACATGCTACCAGTATGCAGTCTTTGTCTGGTTCAGGTTTTTGGGAGTCAACGTCTCTAAGGATATATCCTGGGCCCAACGTATTGACACAGTTTCAAAGAAGGTATGGCAGCAGCTGTATTTCATTAGGAGTTTGAGGAGATTGGTATGTCACCAATGACACTTGCAAATGCCTACAGATGTATCATGGAGAGCTTTCTAACTGGTCACTTCACCATGTGGTATGGGGGTGGGGTGTGGGACATTCCACTGGATCAGAAAGAGCTGCAGAACATTGTAGACTCATGGAGCTTCATCATGGGTCCTAGCCTCCCCATATCCAGGACACCTTCAAAGGGCAAAGCCCGAAAGGTGGCATCCATCATTAAGGATCCCCATCACTTAGGAATGTCCTCTTCTCATTGCTACCACCACCAAAGAGCTGGTACAGGAGCTTGAAGCCATACGCTTAATGTTTGCAGAACAACATCTTCCCCTCCACCATCAATTTTTTTGAATGGAAATGAACAAATGAAAACTTCCTTAGTATTTTCCCTTCTTTTTCCACTACTTATTTCAGTTATTTTTATATTTGCCTCTTGGAATTTATCATTTTTGTTGTTATGTGTTGCAATGTGTTGCTGCTGCAGAATGTCAAACTTCATGACACATGCCAGTGATAATAAAACTGGTTCTGATTCAGGGAACTTGTCAGTGTAAAACTGGGCCAGTTATTGTAATGCCATGAGAGGACCTGCCAGAATTTTGCTGATTCTTATTCGAATTCTTGCACCTGACCATCACACATATGTACTGACGCAACCATTTAGCATGTTAGATTTTCATTAGTGGTGATCTTGGCAAACACATCAATGAATTTCACTCAAACATGAGGAAATTTGCAGATGCTGGAAATTCAAGCCACACTCACAAAATGCTGGTGGAGCGCAGCAGGCCAAGCAGCATCTATGGGAAGAAGAATGAATTTCACTGATGCTTTGCCATCAGCAGACACTTTATCACCATATTTAAAAATTTAATGCCATGCATTTTCCTAAATTTTTGCAACCACCCTGCTGAATGTTCAGAATTACTTTAAATTTTCAGATTGTTATAATAGATCTTTGCATGTTTCATGATCAACATACCATATATTCACACTAACACTGACAAATCCACTCTTTCAATACACAATCGAGATCTTCATTTTTCGCCTTGTGCAGTATTTTTTTTATTTTTCATTAACTTCTATTCATTACATATATGAGGTCACTTCTCATAACAGTCTGTGGTGCACAGAGACATGCACATTGCATTTGAACCTCCCCAATGCCTTGTGAAATTTTCCATTTTCAACTTTATGTCAGCACTCAAAATAATTTTGGATTTTGGATCAGGGGTTCTCAAACTGTACTATAAATCTGAAAGAAAACTAGTAAATGGTGGAAATGCTCAACAGGTCAGGCAGCATCTGTAAAATCTGTAGAAAGAGAAACAGTTGAAGTTTCATGCCAAAGACTCTTCTTCAGATTTAAGAAAGACAGAAATATGGCTAGACAAAGTAACAGAGAAGGTGGATAAGAGAGAATGTCTTGTCCTCTAAACTATCTGCACTTGATTAACCTATCTGCGTTTGATTTCCCCAGTGAAGAGGAAGCCACTTTGTGAACACTGAATATGGTGAACTAGACTGGAAGAAGGGCAAGTGAATCAATGCATTGCCTAGATAGATGTCAAGCAATGTAGAGGAAGCTTGACCCAAACACAGAGCAGCAGAGACAATCTAATGGTGAGTGGTAACTTCAGTAAAAAACTTGAAAATAACAAGCCACTGGGGCACAAAACAATAGAGGAGGGATACTTACCACAACAAGGCAACAAGGTAACTGCAGGCTAGGAACAACTGGTTGATGCTGACTAGTTCAAACGAGTGAAGAGGAATGTGGATGTGAGCTGGGTTTAAATGTAGAAACTCTTGTGTCTCTGGTGAATTTAAAGAGATTGTTTAAATGGGCTGCACTTTATGGGTTGGAAGTAAGTGGTTGTTGATTCCTGTTTGCCGGGTGGAAACTATGAGGTGTGTACCTGTGCAGATCTGATGAAATAATCTTTTTAAATTCACCAGAGACCCGAGAGTTTCTGCAGATGCAGGAAATCCAGAGCAACAATCACAAATGCAGGAGGAACACAGCAGGTCAGGTAGTATCTATGGAAATGAATAAACAGTTAGAACTTGCAGGTGTGAAATGGGATGATGCTTTTGCAAGGAAATGTACTATGGACATTGGTTGATGTTTAGGGATCTCTTGCAGGATGTTAGGGATAAATTTGTCCCAGTGAGGAAGATAAAGAATGGTAGGGTGAAGGAACCATGGGTGACAAGTGAGGTGTAAAATCTAGTCAGATGGAAGAAGGCAACATATGTGAGGTTTAGGAAGCAAGGATCAGATGAGTCTATTGAGCAAAATAGGGTAGCAAGAAAGGAGCTTAAGAAGGGGCTGAGGAGAGCAAGAAGGGGGCATGAGAAGGCCTTGGCGAGTAGGGTAAATGAAAATCCCAAGGCATTCTTCAATTATGTGAAGAACAAAAGGTTGACAGGAGTGAAGATAGGACTGATTAGAGATAAAGGTGGAAAGATGTGCCTGGAGGCTATGGAAGTGAGCGAGGTCCTCAATGAATACTTCTCTTCGGTATTCACCAATGAGAGGGAACTTGATGACGATGAAGACAATATGAGTGAGGTTGATGTTCTGGAGCATGTTGATATTAAGGGAGAGGAGGTGTTGGAGTTGTTAAAATACATTAGGACGGATAAGTCCCCGGGGCCTGACGGAATATTCCCCAGGCTGCTCCACGAGGCGAGGGAAGAGATTGCTGAGCCTCTGGCTAGGATCTTTATGTCCTCGTTGTCCACGGGAATGGTACCGGAGGATTGGAGGGAGGCGAATGTTGTCCCGTCATTCAAAAAAGGTAGTAAGGATTGTCCGGGTAATTATAGACCAGTGAGCCTTACGCCTATGGTGGGAAAGCTGTTGGAAAAGATTCTTAGAGATAGAATCTATGGGCATTTAGAGAATCATGGTCTGATCAGGGACCGTCAGCATGGCTTTGTGAAGTGCAGATCGTGTCTAATAAGCCTGATAGAGTTCTTTGAGGAGGTGACCAGGCATATAGATGAGGGTAGTGCAGTGGATGTGATCTACATGGATTTTAGTAAGGCATTTGACAAGGTACCACACAGTAGGCTTATTCAGAAAGTCAGAAGGCATGGAATCCAGGGAAGTTTGGCCAGGTGGATTCAGAATTGGCTTGCCTGCAGAAAGCAGAGGGTTGTGGTGGAGGGAGTACATTCGGATTGGAGGGTTGTGACTAGTGGTGTCCCACAAGGATCGGTTCTGGGAACTCTACTTTTTGTGATGTTTATTAACGACCTGAATGTGGGGGTGGAAGGGTGGGTTGTCAAGTTTGCAGATGACACAAAGGTTGGTAGGGTTGTGGATAGTGTTGAGGATTGTCAAAGATTGCAGAGACATTGATAGGATGCAGAAGTGGGCTGAGAAGTGGCAGATGGAGTTCAACCCAAAGAAGTGTGAGGTGGTACACTTTGGAAGGACAAATTCCAAGGCAGAGTACAAAGTAAATGGCAGGATATTTGGGAGTGTGGAGGAGCAGAGGGATCTGGGGGTACATGTCCACAGATCCCTGAAAGTTGCCTCACAGGTAGACAGGGTAGTTAAGAAAGCTTATGGAGTATTAGCTTTCGTAAGTCGAAGGATAGAGTTTAAGAGTCGCGGAGTAATAATGCAGCTGTATAAAACTCTGGTTAGGCCACACTTGGAGTACTGTGTCCAGTTCTGGTCGCCTCACTATGGGAAGGATGTGGAAGCATTGGAAAGGGTACAGAGGAGAATTACCAGGATGCTGCCTGGTTTAGAGAGTATGGATTATGATCAGAGATTAAGGGAGCTAGGGCTTTACTCTCTGGAGAGAAGGAGGATGAGAGGAGACATGATAGAGGTATACAAGATATTAGAGGAATAGACAGAGTGGACAGCCAGTGCCTCTTCCCCAGGGCACCACTGCTCAGTACAAGAGGACATGGTTTTAAGGTAAGGGGAGGGAAGTTCAAGGGGGATATTAGAGGAAGGTTTTTTACTCAGAGAGTGGTTGGTGCGTGGAATGCACTGCCTGAGTCAGTGGTGGAGGCAGATGCACTAGTGAAGTTTAAGGGACTAATAGACAAGTATATGGAGAAATTTAAGGTGGAGGGTTATATGGGAGGAAGGGTTTAAGGGTCAGCACAACATCATGGGCCGAATGGCCTGTACTGTGCTGTATTGTTCTAGGTTCTATGTTCACGTTTCGGGCCAAGACCCTTCTTCAGGACTGGAAAGGAAGGAGGAAGATGCCAGAATAAGAATGTGGGGGAGGGGAAGGAGTATTCTAGCTTCTTTTTCTTTGTTTTCCAGTCCTGAAGAAGGGTCTCGGCCTGAAATGTTGACTGTTTATTTATTTCCATAGATGCCACCTGACCTGCTGAGTTCCTCCAGCATCTTGTGTGTATTTTTTTTAAGTTCACCATGTTCTTTCTTCCATGCTCCTTTACAATTCATCAGGGCTCCCACACGCTTGATATCTGCATGCTTCAACGGAAAATTTATTATACTTCTGTGTAACATCTGTAACAACAATGAAATAAAACCTTATTTGACTATTAAGTGCAATTCAAGTTCAAGCTCTAGTTCAAGTTTATTGGTCTACTGCCAAACAAAGCGATGTTCATCTGGACTAAGGTGCACAACACACAAATTATAACTCAGATGCACAGCACGTAAAGTAACATCACCACAAATAAATTAACAAGAAATATGGCACGTAAATTTACAATGAAGTAAAAAAATGAACTGTATTACACTACTGGTGCTTCATGCATGATAAGGTCTGCCTGGTGGCAGTGAGTTCAGTTGTCGCATACTCTGGGGGAACAAGCTGTTTGCCATCCTAACAGTTCTTGTCCTAATGATACAGAACCTCTTCCCTGATGATAGGGGTTAAAGTCATTGTTGGACACATGAGAATATGTTAAGGGCCTTGTGTTTGTAGCACTCCTGATAAATATCTCTGATGGGTGGAAGTGAGACCCTGAGGATTCTATCAGTGGTCCTTGCAATCCTATCCGACATCCAATAGACTGGAAAATCTACCAATCTGGTGCTACCAAAGTCCCAAGTGTTCAGATGAACAGAGGTTTACTGTACATAAAAGTTCAAAGTAAGTTTATTATCAAAGTACATATATGTCACCATATACAACCCCGAGATTCACTTTCTTGCAGGTGTTCACAGTAAGTACAAAGAAACATAAAAGATTACAATGAAAAAATGCACATGGCAGAGATGGACAAACAACCAATGTGCAAAAGACAACAAACTGTGCAAATAGAAAAAGAAAATATGCAATAAGTATTGAGAATGCAAGTTGTAGAGTCTTTAAAATTAGTTGGTAGGTTGTAGAATCAATACATACAAGTATATATCAGTGCATGAGTACATATCAGTAGATAGTCTTCATTCTGACATGCACTTTGTCTGACCTGCTCATTAACACCTTCCTTTGTGACCAGCACTGCTTCCTTTGCATGCACTACATCTGCCTTAAAATCCACACCCTCATCCTAAGAAATCACACATCCCAAAGTCACCAATCTGGCAAATCTTCCCGTACCATGTGCTATTCATGTCTCTGGGTTTCTGTCCATCATCTGCTCTGACTGTTATGTTTTTGGTGAAATCAACCCCTGAGCAAACATCCTGATCTATTTTGTCATCATATTCTCCTATAGTGATATTCCCAATATCCATCTTTCTAATGTAGCCTCCAGTCAAATCTCTAAACGTTGATCACATGGTTTGCCGACTGCCCACTTGATATTTTTCTGTAAGCTACTGTGGAATACAATACACATTGCACAGGTTATATAGACATGTGCATTTGTTAACAAGTCAGACCTTCCCCAAGAAAGACATCACAGTGGAATATGTCAAGTCGCAGACATTTCTACAGCAACTTGTACAGCACAAGTGAACCAAGTGATCAGTAGACTTATCGCTAGAGAAATAATTCTCCCCTCAAAAATTAGTCTGTCACAGAACTAAACTCAGAAAGCAATCTGTCACAGGTCTGTCTACAGTTAGCAGCATGTATCAGGGCACGTCCTAAAAATCAATGCTTTAATGCCATCTTTGACAGATATGTTACAGCCTTATTTTTCACATTGACACTGTGAAGTAATTTTGTCAGTACACCATCGTTTTTGGTGATTTTATTTACGCAGAAGAATTATGTAAATACTTCATTTATTTTTTTAAATTTAGAAATCCTGAGCGGAACAGGCCCCTCCGGTCGAACAAGCTGCACTGCCCAACAAATTACCTATTTAACACTAGCCTAATCACAGGACAATTTACGATGACTGATTAACCTACTAACTAGGCAACACGAGTGAATCTGCAGATGCTGGAAATAAATAAAAAAACACAAAATGCTGGCAGAACTCAGCAGGCCAGACAGCATCTATGGGAGGAGGTAGTGACGATGTTTTGGGCCGAAACCCTTCATCAGGAGGGATGAAGGGTTTCGGCCCGAAATGTCATTATTATACCTCCTCCCATAGATGCTGTCTGGCCTGCTGAGTTCTGCCAGCATTTTGTGTTTTTTTTATTAACCTACTAACTAGTATGTCTTTGGACTGTGGGAGGAAACCAGAACACCTGGAGAAAACCCACGATGTCACAGGCCAGAATTGAACTCTGAACTCCAACACCCTAAACCATAATTATCATCATCATTATTCTCTCTTTTCTTCCCTTTCATCATTTGCGCGTGGAATGGGCTGCCAGCGACAGTGATGGAGGCCGATACGATAGGGTCTTTTAAGAGACTCCTGGACAGGTACATGGAGCTCAGAAAAATAGAAGGCTATGGGTAACCCTAGATAATTTCTAAGGTAGGGACATATTCAGCACAGCTTTGTGGGCTGAAGGGCATGTATTGTGCTGTAGGTTTTCTATGTTTCTTTGTTTCTATCATGTAGAAAATACAAAATCCTGAAAGCATATCCCATCAGACCAAAATGATAGCTTCTATCATTTTCTTCTATACTCCAGTGAATACAGGTCCTATCTTATAAGAAAACCTTTATAATGAGAAGATCCATTATACTCTGAAGTGTTTCTGAGTGAATTTATTCACAAGTACATAAATCAGTTTTCTGTAGGACTAGGGAGTTTGCTAAGCAGTAATTATATCTTAATATGCTATTAAAATCTCATTTAGACCTCATGTAGCTGAACATAAGATTTTCAGGTTATTCATTCGACTAGTTTGTAAATTGCTTAAACTGACAAGTTCAGAGATTTGGCTTGATAGTAGGGGAGGAGGCTTTAATCACCCACTCTGCTCATGGACTGTTTGTTCCACTCCCATCAGCGAGGAGGCTATGTAGCATCCACACCAGAACCACCAGACTCAAACACAGTTACTTTCCCCAAGTAGTAAGGCTGATTAACAGCTCCACCCACTAACTGGGAAGTTGTTGGAGTCGATTGTTAGGGATGAGATTACGGAGTATCTGGAGGCACATGACAAGATCGGCCAAAGCCAGTACGGTTTCCTGAAAGGAAAATCCTGCCTGACTAACCTACTGCAATTTTTTGAGGAAATTACAAGCAGGGTAGACTAAGGAGATGCAGTAGATGTGGTGTACTTGGATTTTCAGAAGGCCTATGACAAGGTGCCGCACATGAGGCTGCTTGGCAAGATAAGAGCCCATAGAATTACAGGGAAGTTACTAGCATGGGCGGAGCATTGGCTGATCAGCAGAAAACAGAGAATGGGAATAAAGGGATCCTATTCCGGCTGGCTGCCAGTTACCAGTGGAGTCCTACAGGGGCTGTTGTTGGGACCGCTGCTTTTTACGGTGTATGTCAGTCATTTGGACTATAGGATTACTGGATTTATGGCTAAATTTGACAATGATAGAAAGATAGGTGGAGGAGCGGGTAATACTGAGGAAACAGACAGCCTGCAGAGAGACTTAGATTGTTTAGGGGAATGGGCAAAGAAGTGGCAAATGAAATATAAAGTTGGAAAGTGTATGGTCATGCACTTTGGTGGAAGAACGGGCAGACTATTATTTAGATGGAGAGAGATTCAAAATGCAGAGATGCAAAGGGACTTGGGAGTCCTTGTTGATACCCTAAAGGTTAATCTCCAGGTGGAGTTGGTGGTGAAGAAGGCAAATGCAATGTTGGCATTCATTTCTAGAGACATAGAATATAAGAGCAGAGATGTGATGTTGAGGCTTTATAAGGCACTCATGAGACCACACTTGAAGTGTTGTGTGCAGTTCTGGGCTCCTTATTTTTGAAAAGATATACTGACATTGGAGAGGATTCAGAGAATATTCACGAGAATGTTTCCAGAAATGAAAGGGTTACTGTATGAGGAATGTCTGGCAGTTCTTGGGCTGTATTCCCTAGAGTTAAGGAGAATGAGGGGGGATCTCATAAAAACATTCTGAATTTTAAAAGGCCTGAACAGATTAAATATAGCAAAGTTACTTACCGTGGTAGGGGAGTCCAGGACAAGAGAGCACAACTTCAGAATTGAAAGTGTCCAATTAGAACAGAGATGCGACAAAATTACTTTAGTCAGAGGGTGGTAAATCTGTAGAATTTGTTGCCATGAGTGGCTGTGGAGGCCAAGTCATTGGGTGCATTTAAGGCAGAGATAAGTAGGTTCTTGATTAGCCAGGGCATCAAAGGGTATAAGGGAGTGCGGATGACTGGAAGAATTGGATCAATCCATGTTTGAATGGTGGAGCAGACTTGATGGGCTGAATGGCCTACCTACTCTTATATCTTACGCTCTTAAGGTCCAACTCCACCACTACTTTATTATTTCCTGCCATTCACCTTATGTACAGCCTAGTGTCACTTTATGGACATACAATCAATCTATATATATATATAAACTAACTTATGTATTTATAGTTATTGTGCTTTTAAATCCAGGGCTAGAATCCCTAAGGCAGTCCTACGTTGAGTTCAACATTAACTGGAAACTCCTGCAAAGCCGCTGCTGCCAAACTCTGCCGCTACTTTGGGTTCATCAGATATGTGGAGAGGGGGAGCTTGCTACATGGACAACAGCTTGCTCTCCGTACTGTACAGTCCTGGCTTGCCAAGCGCACTCACCATCGTGCCCCACCAGACACTCAGTCCTCTCCTATGGCTCCAAGTAACTGTTCACATGCAACAGCGGACAGACCCTGGTATACCTCTTCAACAGGTGGGCTAAACTCGGTGAGGGTAGCCAGTGGGCCTCATACCACAGTGAGATAGGGATGTGCCTGTCCTAGCATGCGAAGTCAGTTCTGGTGGAATTGGCAGATGAAATCTACAGTGAGATCCAATGGCCAGGAAGGTAGTTCTACAATGTTTTGTGAAGAGTGAAGGGAATGACGAGGCATAGAAGATGTGCTAACTGCTACACTGCCATGCTGTTCCTCTTGTCACTGAACTCCTTTTCAGCAGTACAAGATTAAGAGAAACTCTTAGAATCACAACTTTGCTGTATTGGCATCAGACACCAACTCGTACACTAATCTGCCTGTTTGGACTCAGAGCAATGTCAGATTTGGATTTTACATCCCAAGTCCATTCTACATTCTGATGGGATGTTCTGCTATTTTTTGCTTACTGTTCAAAATTCATGGAGATGCTGGGGATTAAACCCAAGAACTTGCATATGCAAAGTCAGCATTATTGCCTATTTAAATGGTGAATTTCCAACTTCCACACATTTTCTGTTGAAAGAAAATCCACATCTTTCCTCTAATCACCTTTAACGTGTTAAATGATCTGCTCCAATTTTATCAATACTGTACACCTCAAAAGTCCAAAGGAATAAAAAGTTAGAAAATGTATAACTATTCTTGAATTCCTGGGGAAGGAAAAAAAATCAGGTCACATACTTGAATAGCTTTTTTAAAAATTAAGATAGATTGTTTCATCAAGGGCAAAGAAAGTCATAACAAGCCTATACATTTACAAGCGAGAGATGATCATTATGATCAGCGGGATTGTGATTACAGGCATTATAGCTGCAAAAAAAGAGCAGACATTTCAGCTAAATTATGCATATGAGCAGCATGACTGTGACCTTAGGAGAGAAATACTGCCCAAAGAGATAGTGAAGGTAGATGTCATGAAGACAATTAAGTGAGCCTTAGAGAGAATCAGAATCAGAATTAAGTTTAATATCACTGGCATATGTCATGAAATTTGTTGGTTAGTGGCAGCAGTACAATGCAATGCATAATAATTTTTAAAATTATAAATTACAAGAAGAAATATGAAAAAATAAACTAAATAAGTTATTCCTGAAAGATTGAGTGTGTGTCTTCAGGGCCCTGTACCTTCTCCTTGATGGTGGTAATGAAAAGAGAACATGACCTGGGTGAAGGGGGCATTTTCTATATTTCCTATTCTATTACAGATCTCACATTTATAGTATTATATTTTTGCCTGAAATGGTAATTCATCAGTTGTTCAACCAAACAGTCTCATCAGGTAAAGATGAATTCATTGTCTCATGGGTAAAAGGAGACTAGGAAACAAGAAAATTGGAACTGAATCATAAACACAAGAGATTCAGCAGTTGCTGAAAATCCTTACACACATAAAGTACTCAGGGAACTCATCAGGTCAGGCAGACAACACGATGGCACTTTCCAGGCTGTCAACTTGCTCGATTGTATACTGCGGAGAGTCGGGGAGTGACACCTTGACAGGGCCTTTTAATTTTACTTATCTTATGATTTAGAGTTGTCTGCAACTAATTTTGTGAGTGTGCTACTAAAGTTCGACAGTCAACATTTTAGTCCAAAATTGTTCATCGGGACTTCAGTAGAACTGAATTAACCATCCATGATTGACACAGTATTCCTATATTTTAAACCAACCTGAGTGTGTTGCACTGTGGGCTAGATTACCAGCCGAGTGTAAAGCAGATCTCACTCATAGCAGAATGAAGTACCACGATATTAATGATCTATTCATCTGCCTATGGATGTTTCAAAGTTCAAAGTAAATTTGTTATCTTAAGTAAATATATGTCTCAATATATAACCTGAAGATCTGTTGCGGGCATACACAGTAAATCCTACAAACACAACAGAACCAATGAAAAACCGCACCCAAAGGGATGGACATAAAAATAAATGTGCATAAGACAACAAACTGTGCAAATACAGAAGAAAAATAATAATAATAATAAATAAGTAAACAGTAAATACTGAGAACATGAGATGAAGAGCCTTTGAAAGTGAGTCCATAGGTTGTATGAACAGTTTAGTGATCGTGTGACCGAAGTTGACTGAAACAAGAGCCTGATAGTTGAGGGGGAATGGTTTATGGACCTGGCAATGTGAGACCTGAGGCTCCTGTACCTTCTTCCCAATGGCAGCAGCAAGAAGAGAGCATGGCCTGGATGTTATGTCAAATCTTTGCAAACTTCTAAGGAAGCAGAGGTGCTGCCATGCTTTCTTTGTTAATGGCACTTGCCTGCTGGACCGATGGATGAAAAGCTACGATAGGATATACCCTCTGAAAAGATAACACCGAAGAATTTAATGTTGCTGACTCTCTTCTCATTTGAATCCTCAATGAGGACAGGCACATGGACAACTGGTTTCCTTCGCCTGTGGTCAGTCATCTGCTCCTTGGTCCTGCTGGCATTGTGGGACAGGTTGCTGTTGTGGCACGATGCAGCCAGATTTTCAATCTCCCTCCTATATGCCATTCATCACAAACTTTGATTCAGCCCACAACAGCAAACTTAACTATGGCTTTGGAGCTGTGCTTAGCCTCAGAGTTGTAAGTGTAAAGCAAATAGAGGAGAAGGCTAAGCACACCATCTTGTAATGTCCCAGTGCTGATGGAGACAGTGGAGAAGATGTTGGCAATCCAAACAGACTGGGCTCTGCAAGTAAGGAAATCAGGCATCCAATTGCACAATGAGGTATTCAAAGTTCAAAGTAAATTTATTATCAAAATACACAAATGTCATCATGTACAACTTTGAGATTAATTTTTGTGTGAGTGTGCTCAATAAATCCATAGGATAATTTTTTTTTAGCTTGTTGCACCAGACAGTCAGCTATTCTTGTCTGTCGCATGGTGTCAGGATTGGTCTCCTTTGCACCTCAGTTTTCTTTTGCATTTTCCCTCCATTTAGAAAATAGTCAAACCTTTCATTTCTTCTACTGAAATGCATGATTGTACATTTTACAGCACTCTGTTCCATCTGCCATTTGTTTGACCATTCTCCTAATCTGTATAAGTCCTTCAGTATCCTTTCTACCTCCTCAAAGCTCTCTGCCCCTCCACCTAGCGATAATTTCCCTTCTTCTAGCTCGCTCACTTCTTGAAGTGTGGAATGACACTTGCAATTTTCCAGTCTCCCTGAACCATTCCAGAATCTAGTGATTATTGAAAGATCATTACTAATGCCTCCACAATCTCTCCAGCCCCCTCTTTCAGAGCTCACAAGCCTTCCAAGGCCTGCTGCAGTGAAGCATCCCCACAGCAAGTTGCTACCACCAACATGCTTCACTGTAGGGATGCTATGTTTTTGCTGAAGTGCTAAGTTTGGTTTACACCAAATATAGCGTTTAGTCTGATGACAAAAAGCTCAATTTTGATATCATCTGACCATAGAACTTTCTTCAGGCTGACTTCAAGGTCTCCCATGTGCCTTCTGGCAAACTTTAGCTGACATTTCATTTGTGTTTTTTTCAACAGTGGGTTTCTCTTTACCACTCTTCCATAAAGCTGTGACTAGTCAAGCATCCATCGGATGTAGTATACCTCGATTTTCAGAAGGCATTTGATAAGGTCCCACATAGGAGATTGGTTGGTAAAATCAGAGCTCATGGCATTGGGGGGAAGATACTGACATGGATAGAAAACTGGTTGGCAGATAGAAAGCAAAGGGTAACGGTGAATGGGTGTTTCTCGGAATGGCAGGTGGTGACTAGTGGGGTGCCACAGGGCTCGGTATTGGGACCACAGCTGTTTATGATTTATGTCAACGATTTAGATGAAGGCATTGAGAATAACATCAGCAAGTTTGCTGATGATACTAAGCTGGATGGCAGTGTGACATGTGATGAGAGTGTTAAGAGAATTCAGGGTGACTTGGATAGGCTGAGTGAGTGGGCAGATACTTGGCAGATGACGTTTAATGTGAATAAGTGTGAGGTTATCCACTTTGGGAGTAAGAACAAGAAGGCAGATTATTATCTGAACGGTGTAGAGTTAGGTAAGGGAGAAATACAAAGAGATCTAGGAGCCCTTGTTCATCAGTCACTGAAGGTGAATGAGCAAGTGCAGCAGGCAGTGAAGAAGGCTAATGGAATGTTGGCCTTTATTACAAAGGGAATTGAGTACAAGAGCAAGGAAATTCTTTTGCATTTGTACAGGGCCCTGGTGAGACAACACCTGGAGTATTGTGTGCAGTTTTGGTCTCCAGGATTAAGGAAGAACATCCTGGCTGTAGAGGAAGTGCAGCGTAGATTCACAAGGTTCATTCCTGGGATGTCAGGACTGTCTTACGCAGAGAGGTTAGAGAGATTGGGCTTGTACATGCTGGAATTAAGGAGATTGAGAGGGGATCTGATTGCAACATATAAGATTATCAAGGGATTGGACAAGATAGAGGCAGGAAATATGTTCCAGATTCTGGGAGAGTCCAGTACCAGAGGGCATGGTTTGAGAATAAGGGGTAGATCATTTAGGACAGAGTTAAGGAAAAATTTCTTCTCCCAGAGAGTTGTGGGGGTCTGGAATGCACTGCCTCGGAAGGCAGTGGAGGCAAATTCTCTGGATGCTTTCAAGAAGGAGCTAGATAGGTATCTTATGGATAGGGGAATCAAGGGATATGGGGACAAGGCAGGAACCGGGTATCGAGAGTAGATGATCAGCCATGATCTCAGAATGGTGGTGCAGGCTCAAAGGGCTGAATGGTCTACTTCTGCACCTATTGTCTATTGCATCTGGGTAACAGTTGTATGTGTTGTCTCTCTAATCTCAGTCACTGATACCTGTAACTCCTCATAGGTCTCTTGGTGGCCTCCCTCACTAGTCCCCTTCTTGCACATTCACTCAGTTTTTGAGGATAGCAAGCTCTAGATAGATTTACAACTGTGTCATATTCTTTCCATCTCTAGATGATTGACCAAGGGATATTCAGTGACTTGGAAATATTCTTGTATCCATCTCCTGACTTATGATTTTCAACAACCTTTTTGTGAAGTTGCTTGGAGTGTTCTTTTGTCTTCATGGTGTAGTTTTTGCCAGGACACTGCCTCACCAGCAATTAGACGTTCCAGATACCTGTAAATTTTTGCAATTAAAACATCTTGACTGTACACACATCTCCTTTTAACTACTTATGTGACTCCTAAAACCAATTGGTTGCACCAGTGATGATTTGGTGTTTCACAATTAAAGGGGGGGGGGGTGAATACTTATGCAATTATTTATTGTGCATTTTATATTTTTAATTTATTTAGATCACTTTATCAAGATCTGTTGTCACTTTGACATGAAAGAGTCATTTTCTGATGATCAGTGTCAAAAAAGCCAAATTAAATCTTCTGAGATTCATTGTTGTAAAACAATAAAACATGAAAACTTCCAAGGGGAGTGAATACTTTTTATAGGCACTATCTTCAGACTTCACAGTTCCCCAAGAAGCTTCTCTTTAGTTATGGTAACTTCACGCAGTTCATGACCCCTGACACCTGGAGCATCCACCATACTGCCTGCGCCTTCCACAATGAAGACTGATGCAAAATACGTATTCAGTTTACCGCTTTTTCCTTGTCTCCCATTACTACAAACCCATTGGAATGTTTTGAAGAAATAACCAGCAAGACAAACAAAAGAGAATCAGCAGATATTGTGTATTTGGATCTTCAGAAGGCCTTTGACGAGGTATCACACATGAGGTTGCTGAACAAGGTAAGAGCCCAGAGTATCATAAGAAAGATACAAGCATGGAAAGAACATTGGCTAATTCATGGGAGGCAAAATGTGGGGAAAAAAGGGATGCTTTTCGGATTGACTACTTGTGACCATGGTGTTGGGACTGCTTCTTTTTACATCATATGTCAACTATTTAGATGATGAAATTAATGACTTTTCAGGCAAGTTTGTGGATGACATGAAGATAGGTGGAGGGGCAGGTAGCGTAGAGGAAGCAGAGATGCTTCGGAAGGACACATCAGTAGAATTGGCAAAGAGGTGGCAGATGGAATACAGCATTGGGAGGTCATGCACTTTGGCTGAAGGAAAAAAAACAGACAATTTTCTAAACATGGAGAAAATTTGAAAATCTGAGGTGCAAAGGCATTTGGGAATCCTTGTGCACAATTCCCTAAAGATTAATTTGCAGGTTTGAGTTGGTGGTGAGGAAGGCAAATGTGATGTTAACATTCTCTAGTGCCTTTAACACCATCCAGCCCAAGATCTTAAGGCACAAACTAACGGAGATGGGAGTAGACTCTCACATGGTGGATTGGATAGTGGACTACTTGACAGATAGACCTCAGTATGTGCGGTTGGGAGACTGTAGGTCTGACACGGTGGTCAGCAGCACAGGAGCGCCGCAGGGAACCGTACTCTCTCCGGTCCTGTTCACCCTGTACACATCAGACTTCCAATATAACTCGGAGTCCTGCCATGTGCAGAAGTTCGCTGATGACACGGCCATAGTGGGGTGTGTCAGGAATGGACAGGAGGAGGAGTATAGGAAACTGATACAGGACTTTGTGATATGGTGCAACTCAAACTACCTGCGTCTCAATATCACCAAGACCAAGGAGATGGTGGTGGACTTTAGGAGATCTAGGCCTCATATGGAGCCAGTGATCATTAATGGAGAATGTGTGGAGCAGGTTAAGACCTACAAGTATCTGGGAGTACAGTTAGACGAGAAGCTAGACTGGACTGCCAACACAGATGCCTTGTGCAGGAAGGCACAGAGTCAACTATACTTCCTTAGAAGGTTGGCGTCATTCAATGTCTGTAGTGAGATGCTGAAGATGTTCTATAGGTCAGTTGGGGAGAGCGCCCTCTTCTTTGTGGTGGCGTGTTGGGGAGGAAGCATTAAGAAGAGGGACGCCTCACGTCTTAATAAGCTGGTAAGGAAGGCAGGCTCTGTCATGGGCAAAGTGCTGGAGAGTTTAACATCGGTAGCTGAGCGAAGGGCGCTGAGTAGGCTATGGTCAATTATGGAAAACTCTGAACATCCTCTACATAGCATCATCCAGAGACAGAGAAGCAGTTTCAGCGACAGGTTACTATCGATGCAATGCTCCTCAGACAGGATGAAGAGATCAATACTCCCCAATGCCATTAGGCTTTACAATTCAACCACCAGGACTTAAGAACTTTTTAAAAGCTATTATTAATGCTTTTTGAGATAGTGATTTAGATCATATCATATTTTTACTGAGTTAAGTATTGTATGTAATTAGTTTTGCTACAACAAGTGTATGGGACATTGGAAAAAAAGTTGAATTTCCCCATGGGGATGAATAAAGTATCTATCTATCTATCTATCTATCTATTTATTTCAAGGGGACTGGAATATAAAAGCAAAGATGTAATGTTGAGGCTTTATAAACTACCGGAGAGGTCTTACTTGGAGTATTGTGAGCAGTTTTGGGCCTCTTATCTAAAAAAAAGATGTGCTGACATTGAAGAGAGTTTACAAGAGGTCAATGAAAATGATTGCAGGATTGCAAGGCTTGATATCGGAAGAGAGTTTGATGTCTTTGGACCTCTACTCACTGAAATTTAGAAGAGTGAGGGATGACCTCATTGAAATATGTTGAATGTTGAAAGGCCTTGAAAGAGTGGATGTGGAGAGGATGTTTCATTTGGTAGGTGAGTCCAAGACTAGAAGACACAGTCTCAGAATAGAGGGGCATCCCTTTAGAATGGAGATAAGGTGGAATTTCTTTAGCCAGAGAGTGGTGAATCTTTGGAAGTCCTTGCCACAGGTGGCTGCAGAGCTCACATCATTGGATGCATTTAAGGTGAAGGTTGATATGTTCTTGATAAGTCAGGCCATGAAAGGTTAAAGGGAGAAGACATGAGAATGGGTTTGAGAAGGAAATGGATCAACCATGATGAAATGGTGGAGTGGATTTGCTGGGCTGTATTCTGCTCTTATGTCTTATAGTCTTATGTATCTAGTCAATATACTCTCCACTACACATCTTTAGTGTTTGCCAAAGGTTTAGATGTCATGCTAAATCTCTGCAAAATCCAAAAGAAGTAGAGGCACTGTCGTGCTCATTGATTTCTTGAGGATTGATGGCTTTGCTGACTATGGACAATGCTTGAGTTAGAGAACTCCTTTCTGCCTTCATGGGTTAGCGTTTCTCTTTGATATAGCTTCTGACTTGATGGCTTAGGGGTTTCAATTTATAATGTGAATGCCAATCTGTAGTAATTACTCAGAAATATCAACCATGAAGCATGTTTGCTACCTGCATAATGAAAAACTATCAAGTTGAAGGTTTTCTCTGTCAGCTATGAACTCTCTCCCTTCTCTCTCGCTCCCTTCCTCTCCTCTTCTCTCTCACTCCCTCCCACTCTTTCCCTTCCAATCCCTCTCTCTCCTTATCTCTCTGCTCCTCTCTCCCCTCTCCCTCTTTCCCCCTCTCTCTCACTCCCTCCCTTCCTCTCTGCCTCTCTCTCCCTTTCTTTTCCCTTTCTCTACTCTCCTCCCCTCTTTCTCCCTCTTCCTCTCTCCCTTCTTTCCTTCCTCACCCTCTCAATTTGACCCTCTCTCTCACACTATCTCCTTATCTTTCCCTCTCTCCCTCTCCCCTCTCTCCCCTCTTCCTCGCTCCCTTCTCTCTCTCCTTCCCTCCCTTTCTTTACCTCCCAATTCCTCTCTTTCTCTTGCTGTCTCCTTATCTCTCTCTCTCCCTCTCTCCTCCTCCCTCCCTCTCCCCTTTCCCCTCCCTCTCTTTCCCTTCCAATCCCTCTCTCTTTCTTTCTCCTCATCTCTGCATCCCCTCCCCTCCTTCTCCACTTTTCCCTCTCCCTCCCTCTCTCTCTCCCATTCTCTCCTCCTCTCTCCCTCCTTTTTCACTCTCACTCTCACTCTCTTCCAACAAGTACTTCCATTTTGATAGAGCTATCATTTGTTGGAACAGCCTTGGCAAAATCAATTACAAACCAACAGAAAGCATTTGTGGAGTAAGATGAATTTGATTTTGTAAAGAAATGTGGCCTATATGAGAGATGATTCATTTTTTCTAATAGGTGCCACATGATCAAGAAGTCGATGTTTTACTTGCTGAACCTGTGACCACAGCACTGTGAAACTGCCAACATTAAATGTAGTTACTGAAGCAAGAAGATAGCTTGAAATCCGTTCCTCACATAATTGATTTTCAAAAGAAGTCAACACAGTTTTTTCAATAACGGGGGTAAGAGTTACTCCTATGGAATATTATGATAGCTAAACATAATGTTAATCTTCAGTGCACTTTAAGCAATTTAATTTTTGAACTGGAGTGTAACATGGCAAAACATAAAGTGTTGCACTTGGTTTGTCAAATGTAGAGATAGTACTCTGTTAAAGGCAAACGCTGGCATTGTTGGTAAGCAGAGAGATCTTGGGGTCCAAGTTCATAGCTTCCTGAAAGTGGAAGATTGATTGATTGATTAGGGTTGTTAAGAAGACAGAAGTTTCTTCAGATACACAAAGTGTAAAAGACAGGCAAGAGCTGGAAAATGATTCTGGAGAGGTAGTAACGTGAGACAAGGAAATAGTGGTGGACAAACTGAATAAGTATCTTCAATCAGTCTTCACTGTGGAAGAAACTATCAGTTTAGTGGAAGTTCAAGTGTGTCAAGGGGCAGAAGTGTGTGAAGTTGCCATTACTAGGGAGAAAGTTCTTGGGAAGCAGAAAGGTCTGAATTTAAAATGTCACCTGGACCAGATGGGTTCTGAAAGAGGTGGCTGAAGAGATTGTGGAGGGATTAGTAATCATCTTTCAAGAACCACTACATTCTGGAATGGTTCCAGAAAACTGGAAAATTGAAAATATCACTCCACTCTTCAAGAGGGAGAGAGACAGAGGAAAGGAGATTATAGGCCAGGAGACATTGTGTGGACCAGATAATGGATGCTCAGCCAGAGATCACATCTGAGTCGACTGCATCCAACAAGACGGACACATTACAGCCACTAGACTTGCCTCTCAGTGTTGATCATGATACTAACAGCAATGTGACACCAGGAACAGAAAATGTTGTCTTAGACAAGACACCAGGCAAATCTGATATCACTCCACAGGTCCAAAGGCACGATCCTGAAAGACAGCGCATCCCAAAAGCCTGAATCTTTAGAACAGTGAAGTTAGTTATGGGCTGCTATTGTTAAAGCATGAATATGGCTTGTTAAAGGGAATTGAATGTTTTGTTACAAACACGGTTTTATGTCACATTAATCTGAAAGGGGAGGAAGTGTAATGTAATGTTCTATTTCTTTTAGAGCAATGATTCCCCTTAGCACTATTCATGAACTGATAACTTACCCCTGCACATTGATCTGTTGTCTGCGCATGCATGATGATCTGTGCTCTCTCTCAGCAATGTGAATGCACCACTAGATCTCATCTATCACATGTGTACTTTTATTTATTTGGTATGTAGGTTTACAGACACAACAAACATTGTGTGGACAGAGGGGATTAATTTAGTTAGCTATTCACATAATTGTTTTGGTTTGGCACAATATTGCGGTCCGAAGGGCCTGTGCTATACTGTTCTATGTTCTGTGTTCTAACTATCATTCAGGCAACATCTGTGGAAAGAGTATGTGTAAGTTTTCAGATTGATGACCTCTTCTGACCTGAAATGACTCCTTGTACACTGACACAGCATGGCGGGCTGAGCTTTGCCACGATTTCGCTTCCCACATGGGTTTCCTCCGTGTACTCTGGCTTTCCCTCACATTCTGAACATGTACGGGTTGGTAGGTTAATTGGTAAACATGGTTGTAATTAAATGATATTGACTTATTGGGCCAGAAGGGTCTGTAACCTTGCTTCTGTAAAGAGAGAGCAATGAAAGAAACCATTATTTGTGACATCAGCAGTTTTTGATTTTGTATTAATCTTTGAACAGGTGTACTATCACTGAGATTAAAATCATGAACCTAATCTGACACCATTTATTTTGCACCACCACCCAACTCATCCAGCTGAGCAGATAGACTGGTTCTGTTAATACTCATTATGGCGCAGGCATTTAGGGAAACAATAATAGTCCTTCAACTCAGGCGGTGTGCAAGTCCCAGGTGGAGACTCAAGAATACCGTCACACTCAGAGATAGAAGGATTCTTCATTGCTGTTTTCATAACAATTTTCTTTGGCCATTCAGGGTTGTTAGCCCTGAGCTGAACCACTGAAACTGGAGGACCAGTGGACCTCTGTTAGTCTGGCCTCTACAGTTTGATCTGTTTGGCATGGGTGACCTTGTCACAAGCCAAAACAGAAAGCCCTGACTCCGGCCAACATAGCTCTCCGGGTCATTGAGGCATGCAAGCCTCCAAACCCCATGGCAAGATTGTGGCCTTCTTGGAGGAGAAATTAGGCTTATTGTTACTAAATCCCCAAGAAGCACTCTGGATAAAGCAAGTAGTAATTCATTTCCTTTACAGCAGAATTTATAAACTCTGCAGTAAATTTTAATTGATACAGTTGAGAGGTAAATTTAACAAGTCCCTAAAACACGTATTATATTTTCCAAAAGAAAACCATTGTTGGTAAGTGGTTAGTGCTGGTTGTTTCTCCTGTATCCATATTTCTGATGCTGTTCATTGGCTGCATCTATCAAGATTCAAGATAGTTTAATGTCATTTCCAGTACATAAATGTAAAGAGAATGAAATAATTGTTACCCTGGATCTGATGCAGGACAAAAACAACACAATAAGATAAAATACATGATAATATTAAAAAAACAAAAAATATAGGTAAATACATAACATAGCTTACATACATAAATTGATTGTACATCCATAATGTGATATGGGGTTGTACATAAGCTGATTGACCAGAAATGATAAAGTTGTGGT
Source organism: Hemitrygon akajei (assembly GCF_048418815.1). Lineage (NCBI taxonomy): Eukaryota > Metazoa > Chordata > Chondrichthyes > Myliobatiformes > Dasyatidae > Hemitrygon > Hemitrygon akajei. The sequence continues at coordinate 6,438,345 of NC_133126.1, read as the reverse complement.
GGGGACTTACTGATTGGGGAAAGTAACTGTGTTTGAGTCTGGTGGTCCTGGTGTGGATGCTACGTAGCCTCCTCCCTGATGGGAGTGGGACAAACACCCTTTTCCAGCACTTTTCTGCATGTATGCCCAAGTAGGCTCGTGTCCTCCCCCCCCCCCCCCCCCCCCCACCGGTGATGTGTTGGACAGTTTAGGCTACCTGTTGTAGAGCCTTCCTGTCTGCCACAGTGCATTTTCCATACCAAGTTGTGATGCAGCTTGTCCAGATGTTCTCTACTGGACTTGTGTAAAATGACGTGAGTATGGATGGACAAAGCCTCCTCTTCAACCTCCTCAGAAAGTAGAGGTATCGGTGACCTCTCCTGATTGTGTAAGATGTGTCCGATGACCAGGAGCAGTTGTGCAAGATGTGCGCTCCTAGAAATTTGTGTTAAGGTTTGAAACTCCAAAAACTAGTCAAAATAAAAGCATGCTCTTTGCATGTATCATACTTCTGGTTTAAGATGGCGCTGGTGAAGCCCAGTGACTACTTACTGCTGGAAAACAAAACAAAGAATATAACTAAATACTTCATTAAAGCACTTCTTGAGGTAAAATTTACGATAAACAATCACTGCAGACAGAAGAAAGACAAGGTGAGTTAAGGATCGAAGCGAGTTGGTGTGAAGCAAGGTCAAGGCAGATTCAAGGACAGTGGAGGTGAGGCAAAGTTGAGGCAAGGTCAAGGCAGATTCAAGGACAGTGGAGGTGAGGCAAAGTTGAGGCAAGGTCGAGGCAGACTCAAGGACAGTGGAGGTGAGGCAAAGTTGAGGCAAGGTCGAGGCAGACTCAAGGACAGTGGAGTTGAGGCAAAGTTGAGGCAAGCAGAACCATATAACCATATAACAATCACAGCACGGAAACAGGCCATTCTGGCCCTCCTAGTCCGTGCCGAACTCTTAATCTCACCTAGTCCCACCTACCCGCACTCAGCCCATAACCCTCCACTCCTTTCCTGTCCATATACCTATCCAATTTTACCTTAAATGACACAACTGAAATGGCCTCTACTACTTCTACAGGAAGCTCATTCCACACAGCTATCACTCTCTGAGTAAAGAAATACCCCCTCGTGTTTCCCTTAAACTTTTGCCCCCTAACTCTCAAATCATGTCCTCTCGTTTGAATCTCCCCTACTCTCAATGGAAACAGCCTATTCACGTCAACTCTATCTATCCCTCTCAACATTTTAAATACCTCGATCAAATCCCGCCTCAACCTTCTATGGTCCAATGAATAGAGACCTAACTTGTTCAACCTTTCTCTGTAACTTAAGTGCTGAAACCCAGGTAACATCCTAGTAAATCGTCTCTGCACTCTCTCTAATTTATTGATATCTTTCCTATAATTTGGTGACCAGAACTGTACACAACATTCCAAATTTGGCCTTACCAATGCCTTGTACAATTTTAACATTACATCCCAACTTCTGTACTCAATGCTCTATTTATAAAGGCCAGCGTTCCAAAAGCTTTCTTCACCACCCTATCTACATGAGACCCCACCTTCAGGGAACTATGCACTGTTATTCCTAGATCTCTCTGCTCCACTGCATTCCTCAATGCCCTACCATTTACCCTGTATGTTCTATTTGGATTATTCCTGCCAAAATGTAGAACCTCACACTTCTCAGCATTAAACTCCATCTGCCAACGTTCAGCCCATTCTTCTAACCGGCATAAATCTCCCTGCAAGCTTTGAAAACCCACCTCATTATCCACAACACCTCCTACCTTAGTATCATCAGCATACTTACTAATCCAATTTACCACCCCATCATCCAGATCATTTATGTATATTACATAAATGAATATATGAAGTGAAGCAAATTCGAGGTGAGCAGAGGCAAAGAAGAGTTGCAGCGAGTGGAGATGAAGCAGATTCGAGGCAAGGCCTATCCACCTAAACCAAAACTGATGAAGACCCTAGGTTAATCGATCGAAACAGCAGGCTGATTTGGAAAGCTCGGGTGTGAGCCAACCGCGATGGCGGGGTCCAGACCCAGAGTATATCAAAGTGAGGAACAGCCTAATGGTTAGATGATTTAAATGATTGAGGAGGAAGGGTGTTGGGACCAGAGGTGATGATCGGGCCAGTTCTGCTCACTGCTCTGTGACATTTGTTCAGCTCTGTGCGGAAGTGAGGCTGAGGCTATTGCTGCTCCAGCTGCTCTAGGCTTCGTGTCTGAGGACTCACTTTTGTTCTTACTTCTATTGTGTGCATGATTTGTTTTGCTTTCCTCTCTGGGTGTTTTATAGTCTTCTTTTTAATGGGTTCTTTTTGGGTTTCTTTGTTTTGTAGCTGCCTATATGGAGACAAATCTCCAGGTTGTATAATGTATACATAATTGATAATAAATGTATTGCATCAAATCAAGATTAATTATCATTCAAACCATACATATGTACAGCTGATTGAGACAGCAATCCTCTGGGGCCAAGGTGCAAAACATTCAAAATAGTGAGTAACATAATTCAAAATAGCAAGCAAAAAAGTATACTCACTTGGAAAAAAACACATATATAATCCAAGACCTTGAGTGACATTATCTGTCAATTGATAGTACAGTTTCCCAGCAGTGAGTCGATGCACACAATCCAGCTTGTCATTTCACCACCTGAACATGGGAGGGCAGCACCGATGGGAGAGACCAAGCCCCAGCTGAGTGATGACACCATGCTCTAATGCTTCCATGTCTTCTCAACTGGTCTGCAGCAGCAGGCAAGCCCTAGGCATGAGGCCTAGTTCTCACTACAACCGAGTCTATGCAGCTTCAACTTTGCCAGTCACATCCACCAGACAAGGGTAACAGGCTTGTAGCAACAGATATTATCACTGTCCAACAGTGTCATTTAATCATGTGGAATATCCATGACAATCTCCCACAGTTATACTGCACCAACTTCAATGCTTCTGAGTAGCGGCCAGCAACAAGGTCTGCAGACAGCTCAGCTCCTCAGAACCCAAATTGTATTTTTAACTTTGAACTTTGTTGCATTTTCTGCAGATTTTGCCTTTGAACCTGCATTGGTCTGATGCATGTGAGCCCCTGCCACAATGATTACACAATTTGTTTGGCCAGGCAGGTCTCTGTTTAGATGTTGCAATTCTGCTCACATTAACTTCCTTTCCTGACTGCGACTCAGTTGTGTCTCTGGCCCCTGTTTTCATTGATACAGCGATTTCAACTGTTATTTCAAATGTGAGTTGTGCTTCGGTTTGGAGTTGTTTTTGAACGCTTTCTTGTAAAATTGCAAAAGTTAAATGAACTCTCATTAAGCCCATCACTGAACTAACAATGCTCAGAATTCAGCCACATAAGCTGAAATGGACTTCCCTTCCTTTGATTCCACTAATGAGACCAAAAGTGTTCTGCAAGCAACAATGGCTTTGATTCTAAGTGTTCCTTCATTGCTTTCATGAAATCAACAAAACTAATTTTGGCTGGTTTGGTTGGAGCAGTTGAACTTCTAAAGCAAACCACATGTTTACCACCTATTGCACTCAGTAACAGTCGCACTCACCGTTCATCGGCAATTTTATTTCCTTCAGAATACTGCCAAATTCAGTGTACGCCCTCCAATTATCTGATTTGTAATCAAATGAAGCAATCTTCCGATAGAGAAAAAGGTGCTGTTTTTTTAAGACTCGAATGTCTCTCTCTCCTTTTCCAAAGAAAAACATGCCGCACTGCAATGGTTAGGTAGTTGTCTCAGGTGCGTTTTAAAGCTCCCTGTTGCTCTGCTATGCTTTGTAGCTCCAGAAACTAATTGAAAGGAAAACACAGGAAAGCTTCAGAAGTAAACCCTGAGGGAAAAATTCAGAGCTGGAGTCCATAAGGCAGTCCGACATTGACTGACAACTCCTGTGATGCTGCTGGTGCCAAACTATATTGGTCTCTGTCATTCCTTTCAGTTCATCAGCTGCGTAGAGAGGGGGAGCTACATGTGCAACTGTTTGCTCCGCATGTCGTACTGCCCAGGCTTGCATATCTAGACAGCTAGAGCACAATATCCATGGTCAACCCTGATCGATGGAGGCGTCAAACACAACATATACTGTTTTTCTCAAAAGTATCTGTAAACCTTTACTCGCAGCCCAGCCAAATCCAAAGAATACTGTCTAGTTATAGAAATTGTATGTGATGCGGCTTAGAATTGAAACTGTATTATGTTGTCTGCTGTTGGTTGTATATTGTGATACATATGGGATACAAACAGGATAAAATTCACCAAAATGCTACACAAAAGAACTGGGACACCACAGTACCTTTATGGATAACATGACACAATTACAGCTCGGGGTGGGTGTTCTAGTGATTGGAGTTCAATTCTAGAGCCATCTGTAGTGAGTTACTACGTTCTCCTCATGAGCGCAGGTGCTCCAGTTTCCTCGCACAGTCCATCAATGTACTTTGCTTGCAGCTAAATTGGTCTCTAAACAGTCCCGTGAGTAGGGTGGGTTTAAATCAGTGCGTGGTTGGATGAAGCGGCTGACTGGGCTGGAAGGGCCTGCCCCATGCTGTATCTCAAAATAAATAAATACGCCTGGTAAGTAATTCCTCTAGCTGGCATTGAATTACCACCATGATCGGAACTGACAATCCATTTTGTGTTGCTTTCACTTAATCTCCCACTTTTCAGCTTTCTTAACTCTTAACCGTTAACATTGACTGTATATTTTTTCTGGATGCTGCCTGACCTGCTCAGTTCTCCCACAATTTTGTGTGTTGCTTGGATTTCCAGCATCTGCAGATTTTCACTTGTTTGCGGCAGGACTCAATGGTTTATCATATAAGGAGAGTGTGATGGCTCTGGGCTTCCACTCATTGGAATTCAGAAGAATGATGGTTGACCTCATTGAAACCTTTCAAGTTTGAAAGGCCTTGATAGAGTGCATGTGGAGAGGATGTTTCCTATGGTGGGGGTGTCTAAGACCAGAGGACACAGCATCAGAGTAGAGGCGTGTCCTTTTAGAACGGAGATGGGGAGGAATTTCTGCAGGTAGGGAGTGGTGAATCAGTGGAATTCATTGCCACAGGCGGCTGTCGAGGACAAGTCATTCAATATTAAGGTCATTTAAGGCAGAGGTTGATAGATTCTTGATAAGTCAGGGCATGAAAGGATATGGGGAGAAGGCAGGAAATTGGGGCTGAGAGGGAAATTGGATCAGCCATCATGGGCAGACCAGACTAGATGGGCCAAATATCCTGACTCTGTTCCTATATATTATGGTCTGTTTCAGAATTTGGTTTATCATCACTCACATGAGTCATGAAATTTGTTTATTTTGTGACAGTAGTACAGTGCAAATACATAAAATTAGTACAGTATTGTGACAAAGTCTGAAGGACCCCAGCTACTGTATATATATTTCTTGGTAATACCAGCATCAGCATTTTTAAAGATCTTATTTTATTTGTGTAACAGGGATTTTTTCTATGAAGAAGGATTAGCTTCATTCGTCACATGCAAATCCCAGGGGGAATGTCAGAGTAGAATAGAAACTTGCAGGTGAGGTTTATTCTTCCTAGCTAATCTACACTGGATGATATTGCTCCGGGTACCAGCTTCAACAGTTCGCAATTTTAGCTGCTGGCATACCAGCGACACATTGCATGTTCTCCATTGTGTTCAAACCTTTCCCAGAGGAAGTCTTAAAACAGACTGCATTCTTTTAAAAGAAGGGAACTGAATACGTTGATGTATCATCACTCCAAATGAATTAATCAGTCTTTATTAATCAGCCTTACTAACTATTTAGACCATAAGACCATAAGATATAGGAGCAGATGTAGCCCATTCGGCCCATCGAGTCTGCTCCACCATTCAATCATGGGCTGATCCAATTCTTCCAGTCATCCCACTCCCCTGCCTTCTCCCCATACGCTCTGATGCCCTGGCTAATTTAAAACCTATTTATCTCTGCCTTAAATACATCCAATGACTTGGCCTCCACAGCCGAACATGGCAACAAATTCCACAAAGTTTGCCATTGGTCAGCAGTACGAATTTAAGCTTTCATGGCTCCATGCCATATCTGCTCATGACACAAATGATATACAAGATAAGTTTCACATTCACTGCATCAGTCTTGATGTCAGCCAGACCTCTGTTCAGTGCTTTCTTCTCTCTCAGATGGGTATTGCGTTGTTAACCAAAAAGGGAGGGCATCGATGGCCTTTGCTCTAATGGTATCCAAGGGCCCAAGAAGAAGAAGAAGAAGACGACAAATCCATCACACCCTACAGTACACAGAGTAAAAAGGCCACCAAATATGGTCGTGATTTGATTTGTCTATAAACATACATGTTTATGTTTCTACATGTTTCTACAATTTGTGCTTTACAATTTTTTGTCAAAAATGGTGAAGACATTATGATTTCATCTTAAGGAGAGAAGAGAAGAAGTCAGGGCAAGAGAAGAACTTTGTTGAACTTTCAGGGAGGTGTTCATGCACCCTTAATGCCATTGAGCATATCAGATGCACATCCTTAGATTATCGGTTGTGTTGTTTCTCGTCCTTCAACTCCTGTGCACGTCCCGAGAAGCAGTAAAGTTTCACACATTAGCTAACCTAAATCAATAATGAGAGTTTGTGAAAAATTGGATTACTTGGACCTTTGCCTTATCCTTTACCTCATTCAATTAGTGCCACGCATCCAGTCCTTTCTTCACAGTTTTGCTGTCAATAAGAATCTGTATGAGGAGGAAGAGAGAGGGATAATTGTTGAGTGGATTTGCATGAGTCTATAGCTGGTGTAAACTGCTGATACAGAGCTGACAGTGATGGAATCACTTCGCTGAACCATGTTCGCCTAAATTTAACTGTCATTCAACCATGCACGTGAATACAGCCAAACGAAACAACGTTCCTCCAGGGATAAGGCGCAAAACCAGTAGTCACACATAGCATTGATAGCACATATTGTTGCAATGGCTATATATATATATTTATATAGGTTAAAATAAATAAGTAGCACAAAAATACAAATTAAAAAGTAGTGAAGGGGTTCATTGTCCATTCAGAAATCAGATAGCAGAGGGGAAGAAGCTGTTCCTGAATTGTTGAGTCTGTGTTTTCAGGCTGTTATACCTCCTTCCTGATGGTAGCAATGAGAACAGGGCATGACATGGGTGATAGGGTTTTTGAGGAACTGCTCCTTGAAGATAGCCTGAATACTATGGAGACTAGTCCCCATGATGTAGCTGACTAAGTTTATAAACACAAGAAAACCTGCAGATGCTGGAAGTCGAAAGCAGCACCCACCAAAGACCTGATAAAGAGTCTTAGTCTAAAACATCAACTGTTCACTCTTTTTCATAGGTGCTGCCTGGCCTGCTGAGTTCCTCCAGCATTTTGTGTTCCAAAGTTTACAATACTCTCCAGCTTACTTTGATTCTGTGCAGTAGCCACCCATACTAGACAATGATGCAGTCAGTTAGAATGCTCTCCACAGCTCCTATATAAATATTTCCAAGTGTCTTTGATGTGTTACATATCCCGTGGGTATCTTGTGATTGTCTTATGACCATGATGTAATTGAGTCTCTGGTGAGTGTGATGTAATGGTCTTGTGATGGCGGGGTGATGAACGTTCCCGCCAGTGTGAGGTCACATGATGTAATTTTCCCGTCAGTGTGAGGTCATGTGATGTCCTGTTCCAGCAGGTATGAAATGGGGAAAGCCTGCTGTGACACAGGAGTTTTTGTTGGGATGTCGTTTAAGTCGTCCGTTACTCCTTTGTGCTGCGTATTTGGTTTCATGACACAGTTTTGTTTTAAAGTGGAGTTTTAATTCTTACTGTAAGGTACATTGGCATTGCGCTGGCAGTTTTTAAAATCACTGCCAGTTATGTTTGATGTATATTCGATTTAATTTTAAAGTCTGAGTATTGGAAAGTGAAGATTTACCAAAGTACAGGAACCCGAAGGATCGAGTAAAGTTGGTGTCGTCGGTGGTAATACAGGATCGACTTTATTGGATCTTCGTTCTGGAAATATTAACCTACATCTGAGATAACTCCTGTCTTGTAAGAGCAGAAAGGGTTGGGGCAGCGTTATTCGCCAAGGAAAAGGTCAGTTCCTTCAAGCCGTTTTTATTTCCTTCACCGTGAATCCTTCGGGCAAGGCATATTTCGGCTGGGATCAGCAGTAACATCATGTCATTGAGGAATTCATTACTTCAGGTAAGTCTCTTAATTGACTGTATAAATCACTTGGACTTTCGCATTCATCACTTTAAAAACTGTGTTCGCATTTATCACTTTCAGGACTGTTTGAGTTGCCATATAACAGTTAACTTACGGTTAAGTTAGTCATTTGTTTACTTTTCATTTTGATTGAGCAGAGTTTAAATAAATGTTTATTTGTTTATAAAAAAACCTGTCTCAATTCTATATTCATTGTTGCCGTATCGTAACAGATGACATACCAAATCTCCTCAAACTCCTAATGAAGTACACTGTCATGACTTCTATGTAGCTGCATCAATATGTTGGGTCCGGGATAAACGCTCAAAGATATTGGCATCCAGGAACTTGAAATTGTTCACTCTTTTCACTTTTATTCCCACTATGAGAACTGGTGTATTTTCCCTCATTTTACCCTTTTTGAAATCCACAATCAGTTTTTTTGGTCTTACTGATGCTGACGGCAAGGGTGTTGCTGTTGTAGCGATGTGCTACACACAGCGCTGAAATAATGACACGCAGTCGGTAAGTCATTTCGAGACTAGTTTTTTCAAACTTCACGGCGCTGGCATTTAATCCCTAGCGCCCGCCTTCTCCTGGCGGAAATGATGTCAGAGGTGCATTACCAAAGTCTCCCCCCACGCGCTGGCTATTTGTGAGCCGGTTCACCTGTGCAGAAAGTGGGTCGCCACATACCACCCCCCCCCCCAGAATCGGCGATACACCCCCCAATGTCCACAGTCTGGATTAGCCTCTGTTTGGGAGGTCTGCCTCTGCGCCACGGTGCCTGAACCTCGACCGGCTGTGCCAAGTCTACATGGGCTGGTTTGAGTCGGTCCACCGTGAAAACCTCCTCTCTCCCCCCAATGTCCAGAACGTACGTGGACCGCTTGTTGTTGATCACCTTGAACGGCCCCTCGTACGGCCACTGTAGCGGTGCCCGGTGTCTGCCCCTTCATACAAACACAAACTTACAGTTCTGCAGGTCTTTGGGTACATGGGTCAGGGTCCGTCCGTGCTGTGAAGTCGGTATGGGGGCCAGGTTGCCGAGCCTCTTGCGTAGTCTGTCCAGGACTGCTGCTGGTTCTTCCTCTTGCCCCCTTGGGGCTGGTATGAACTCTCCTGGGACGGCCAGGGGCGCGCCGTACACCAACTCGGCTGACGAGGCGTGCAGATCGTCTTTGGGCGCTGTGCGAATTCCAAGCAGGACCCAGGGAAGCTCGTCCACCCAGTTAGATTCTCTCAGGCCTAACTTCAAGTTAGCCAACTTCAAGTGACGATGGAAGCGTTCCACCAGTCCGTTCAACTGTGGGTGGTAGGCAGTTGTGTGGTGCAGCTGCGTTCCCAACAGGCTGGCCACAGCCGACCACAGGCTGGAGGTGAACTGGGCGCCTCTGTCGGAGGTAATGTGGGCCGATACCCCGAAACGTGCTACCCAGGTTGCGATCAGTGCTCGGGCGCAGGAATCGGCAGATGTGTCGGTGAGCGGGACCGCCTCTGGCCACCTCGTGATCCAGTCTACCATAGTTAGGAGGTACCGCGCTCCTCGGGACACTGGTAGGGGGCCCACGATATCCACATGAATGTGGTCGAACCTCCGGTGGGTGGGTTCAAACTGCTGCGGCGGGGCTTTAGTGTGCCGCTGCACCTTGGCTGTTTGGCACAGCGCGCACGTTCTGGCCCATTCACTGACCTGCTTGTGAAGTCCATGCCACGCGAACTTGCTGGAAACCAGCTGGACGGTTGTCCTGATAGATGGGTGTGCCAAACCGTGTATGGAGTCGAAGACTCGCCGCCTCCAGGCTGCTGGGACGATGGGGCGAGGTTGGCCGGTAGCCACGTCGCACAGGAGGGTCCTCTCACCTGGGATTATGAGAAAGTCCTGCAGCTGCAAACCCGAGACTGCGATCCTGTAGCTGGGCATTTCGTCGTCTACCTGCTGCGCCTCCGCCAGTGCTGCATAGTCCACCCCCCGGGTCAGGGCCTGGACAGCTGGTCTGGAGAATGCGTCCGCCACGACGTTGTCCTTTCCCGAGACATGCTGGATGTCCGTCGTGTACTCGGAGATGTAGGACAGATGTCGCTGCTGGCGAGCCAACCAGGGATCGGACACCTTCGTAAACGTGAAGGTCAACGCGGTCAACGGCCTGCCTTCTAAGAAGTACCTGAAATGCCGGATTGCCAGATACAGTGCCAACAGCTCCCGGTCGAAAGCACTGTACTTGAGTTCGGGTGGTTGTAGGTGCTTGCTGAAGAATGCCAGGGGTTGCCAGTGCCCCTCGATGAGCTGCTCCAGCACCCCACCGACTGCTGTGTCGGATGCGTCCACTGTGAGGGCGGTCGGAACATCCATTCTGGAGTGCACCAGCATCGCGGCATCTGCCAAGGCTTCCTTGGCTTTAACGAAAGCGGCCGCGGCCTCTTCGTCCCAAGTAATGTCCCGACATCAGGGTGTACAAAGGGCGCATGATACGGGCTGCTGAGGGGAGGAAACGGTGGTAGAAATTCACCATACCAACGGACTCCTGTAGGCCATTGACCGTGTTGGGCTGGGCAAAGTGGCGGATCGCGTCTATCTTGGCGGGCAGAGGTGTTGCCCCGTTTTTGGTAACCCTGTGGCCCAGGAAGTCGATGGTATCGAGACCGAACTGGCATTTGGCCGGGTTGATCGCGAGGCCAAAATCACTCAGGCAGGAGTAGAGCTGGCGGAGGTGGGACAGATGCTCCTGGCGACTACTGCTGGCTATAAGGATGTCGTCCAAATAGATGAACGCAAAGTCCAGGTCGCGTCCCACCGCATCCATTAGCCGCTGGAACGTCTGTGCGGCATACTTCAGGCCGAACGGCATTCAGAGGAACTCGAACAGGCCAAACGGGGTGATGAGTGCTGTTTTGGGGATGTCTTCAGGGTACACCAGGATTTGATGGTATCCCCGGACGATGTCTACTTTGGAAAATATTCTTGCCCCGTGCAGGTTTGCTGCAAAGTTCTGTATGTGCGGCACGGGGTAGCGATCTGGAGTTGTAGCCTCGTTCAGACTGCGGTAGTCACCGCATGATCTCCAACCCCCTGATGCTTTGGGCACCTTGTGCAGGGGGGAGGTCCATGGGCTGTCGGACCTCCGTACGATCCCCAATTCCTCCATCCTCTTGAACTCCTCCTTCACCAGGTGGAGCTTTTCCGGGGGGAGCCTTCATGCGCGGGCGTGGAGGGGTGGTCCCTGGGTCGGGATGTGGTGCTGAACCCCGTGTCTGGGCATGGCTGCCGTGAACTGCGGTGCCAGAATCGATGGAAAGTCCGGCAGGATTCTGGTGAATTCGTTGTCCGACAGCATGATGGAGTCCAGGTGTGGGGCCGGCAACTTGGCTTCACCCAGGGAGAACGTCTGGAAAGTCTCGGCATGTACCAGTCTTTTCCCTTGCAAGTCGACCAGCAGGCTGTGAGCTCACAAGAAGTCCGCCCCCAGGAGTGGTTGGGCCACCGCGGCCAGTGTGAAGTCCCACGTGAACCGGCTGGTGCTGAACTGCAGCTGCACTGTGCGGGTGCCGTAGGTCCGTATCGTGCTGCCGTTTGTGGCCCTCAGGGTGGGTCCTGGCTTCCTGTTGCGGGTGTCATACCCCGTCGGGGGCAAGATGCTGATTTCCACTCCGGTGTCGACCAAGAAGCGGCGTCCCGACTGTTTGTCCCAGACGTACAAGAGGCTGTCCTGGTGGCCAGCCGCCATAGCCATTAGCGGCAGCTGGCCCTGGCCCTGGCAGGGCGGGCGACAACAGCGGGCTTTTGTGCCCCACCACTGGTGGTAGAAACACCACTGTTCACTGGCCTCCTCACTCCTGTCTCTGTGTTGTGTGCGCCCCCTGCCGGGCCTGGTCTGGTCTGCTGTTGGGCGTGTGGCCTGGTAATCTGACCGACGGACGCCACGCTCTCCCTCTTGGCTTTCCACAGCACGTCTGCCCGGGCCGCCACCTTCCGGGGATTGCTGAAATCTGCGTCAGCCAGCAGCAGATGTATGTCCCCAGGCAGTTTCTCTAGGATCGCTTGCTCGAACATGAGGCAGGGCTTGTGTCCATCAGCCAGGGCCAGCATCTCATTCATCAATGCTGACAGCAGTCTGTCTCCCAAACCGTCCAGGTGAAGCAGGCGGGCATCCCGCTCACGCTGTGAGAGGCCAAAGGTCCCAATGAGCAACACTTTGAATGCTTCATATTTGCCTTCTTCCAGGGGCGACTGTATGAAATCTGCAACCTGGGTGGCCGTCTCCTGGTCAGGGGCGCTCACCACGTGGTAGTAACGCGTGGAATCAGAGGATATCTGCCGAATCTGGAACTGGGCTTCTGCTTGGCTAAACCACACGTGTGGTCGCAGCGTCCAGAAAGTCGGCAGTTTTAGCGAAACTGCGTGAACAGATGAAGAGTCGGTCATCTTTGGTCCAAATCCCGTTTGGACCGTCGGGGTCACCAATGTAGTGATGTGCTACACACAGCGCTGAAATAATGACATGCAGTCGGTAAGTCGTTTCGAGACTAGTTTATTCAAACTTCGCGGCACTGGCATTTAATCCCTAGCGCCCGCCCTCTCCGGGTGGAAATGACATCAGAGGTGCATTACCAAAGTCTTCCCCCGCAGGCTGGCTATTTGAGAGCTGGTTCGCCTGCGCAGAAAATGGGTCGCCACACTGTAACACCACTCAATTAGCTGATACATCTCACTCCTGTTTGCTCTTTTGTCACCCTCTGAAACTTGGCCAATATTTGCATTGTCAGCAAGTTTATAGATGGCACGAGCTGTACCTATCTGCATAGTCATGGCTGTAGAGTGAGTAGAGTAGTGGGCTAAGCACACATCCCTGAGGTGTCCCTCACTGCCCAAGTCGAAAGTTTCTCTCTTATCTGGCCTGTAGATTTATGGTGCAATACTGCCACGGTGTGCACTGGCAACAATTGAACACAGTTGCAGAGGGATGACAGACACTCATGTAGAAACAGAGGCAAGAGATTATCCATTGGACTTCCAACAGAATGTTGATGGCTTGACCAAGTGAAGCCATGAGACCAATTTTTCTCGAAACACAAGGAGCACAAGATCAGGGCTAATTGGGAGTCCACTTTAAATAATCACAGTAAGGAAAACCTGTACCAGTCATAATAAACTTGACAAGATTAAAGAGAAAGCTCATGGGCTTAACATCTCTAGATAAGAAAACAATTAACAAGTACAGGTGCACAGGACCACCAGGCTCATGACAATTACATGCTTTCCCTGTATAAGGACATAGCTAGTATTAATATGAATGAATTATTCTCCACAACTGCAATAACCTTGAATATATGATCTGGTTATTTTTTAATTGTTCATTTAATTCATTCAGCCAACATATTCCAAATTTAAAATAGATTATGATTCTGTTTCACTGAAATGAGTAATGGAATGAGTAATGATTTTATTAGTTTTTCCAAATTTTTTTAATCTAAAATATTTCTCATCACTCTCCAATTGAATTATCTGCCTGTCTGGCCATCTAATCTATTATTTTTCTGTGGGTGATGTGTAATATGTTGAAGTTTGACACAAGTGAAATGACTTTTTATAAATGATGCATAGTGGACACAATAGCTCACAGCAGAAAATCTGCTCTCTATTTGAAATTTAATTTAATTACGCGAGTTTTGAAGAACAGAGGTATAAAGATTCAGCAGCAATAAACCACATGTTAATGTGCTGTTCTGATGACACAAACAGAATTATGTCTTCGATTGGGCCTAGACTTTAGTGATTCTACCCACCAACCTTTAGATATGTGGTCAGAATCAGAATCAGGTTTTATACCATTGGCATATGTTGTGAAATTTGTTGTTTTGCAGCAGCAGTGCATTGCAACACAGAATAATTTTGGAAACTATAAATTATAAGAAGAAATACATAAAAGAATTAAATTAAACATGTCGTGCAGAAGGTGGGCTAAAATACAATGAGGTAATGTACAGGGGCTCATTCTTCATTCAGAAATCTGATAGCAAAGGGGAAGAAGTTGATCCTGAAATGTTGAGTGTGTGTGTCTTCAGTCTCCTGTACCTCCTCCCTGATGGTAGCAATGAGAAGAAGGCACGCCCTGGGCAATGGAGCCATTTAATGATGGATGCCACCTCTGTAAATCATTGCCTTTTGAAGATCTCCTCAATGCTGGGAAGGTTTGTGCCCATGTTAGAGCTGACTGAGCTTATAACTTTCTGCAGCTTTTTCCGATCCTGTGCAGTGGCCCCTCCACACCAGGTGGTGATGCAGCCGGTTAGAATGCTGTCCACAGTACATCTGCGGAAACTTGTGAGTCCTTGGTGACATACTCTCTGCTCAAACTTGTCTTCCACCAAACGAACACTGGAGGGCAGCACCAATGGGAGGGACCAACTCCTGATCGAGCATGGATACTGCGCCACGCCTCCTCCGGTGTCACCTCTCCTGAGACAGACCTTTACTAAGTAAACATTACATTTCCTACATGAGTTGATCAGTATTGTTCCTAACATTACAACTGGATTTTAGATTCTGATATCATAGCTGTCATCATTCCCAGTGATTTGCTATGAATGATTAAACTTATAAAACAGAAAGTAGATTGAATGTTATGAGGGAAAGCACATTGAAACAGTTACACACCAAGGTTTTCTTTGCATGGTTTTGGATTTTTTTGATGGTTTATTTCATAAGGTGCAGAAGAGGCTAAACAATCCACTGCCTCTCAAAGTTCAAACCTCAAGGTCTGCATTGTGAGAGGTGGAAACCTCTCTGTTGACCAACAGAGCTCTGGTGAAGCTGTACAGAGCAACCCCCAGTACAAAGGATACAAATGATTGCAGAAACATTGATGAACTCCAAGTACACCATCAACTTTGGGCGATCGATGGCCTACTGATTCCGATTCTGCTCCAGTGGGAGCTCAGTGCCAAGAAGAAGAAGAAATAACCTGCTACCCCACCCCACCAACACTACTTTATCATTTCCTGTCAGAGTCACCTTAATAAACACTCCTGTGCTTAGCGTCAACTTATGGACATTCTATGTGCTGTATATAAGGTTGTGTTTTTTCAATATTGCATTCTTTATCTTATTCTGTTTTTTTGCACTGTATCAGAACCAGAGTAACAATTATTTTGTTCCTCTTTATATTTGTGTCCTGCAAATGACATTAAACAATGTTGAATCTTGAAGATTGAATCTGCCTCTCTTGACAAGCATGGCACTTTCACCCTACCATCCTTTCCCTGGCTCAATGGAACAAACTAATCTACAATCCCATTTGATGTGCTATGATGCTTATAACTGATTTTGACTCAATAAAGGGATTTCAGTGCCCATGCAGAGAGCTGTCTAAGTAATAGGTGTGTACAATATTTAATCATTTTAACAAGACTCCATAATTTATTTCTTGTTGTCCATGTGATGTCTGTAGCATTAATGAAAAGGCTACAGGATTCAAGCTTATTTAATGTAATTTCTAGAACAGAAGTGTAAGGGAGAACAGAATAATTCTCACTCTGGTTCTGATGCTGCACAAAAGAAACCACAATAAAATATAGATTGCAACAATAATAAAAAACATATTAAATATTGTAACCCCCTCACCAAGCTTGTTTGCAAACTTGACTTGTTAGCTAACTCTGCTAACAGTCACATGACTCAGCAGTGAGAAGGCCACCTTTAGAAATCTAATCTACAGCATATCTTCGGCCCACAATGTTGTGCCAACAATGTAACCTACTCTAGAAACTGCCTAGAATTTCCCCACCTCATAACCCCCTATTTTTCTAAGCTCCATGTACCCATCTAAGAATCTCTTAAAAGACCCTATTGTATCTGCCTCTACCACTGTCACTGGCAGTGCATTCCACACACCCACCACTCTCTCTGTAAAAAACTTACCTCTGACATTTCCCCGTGTTCCTACTTCCAAGCACCTTAAAACTATGCTCCCTCATGTTATCCATTTCAGCCCTGGCTATCCACATGATCAATGCCACTCATCATTTTATACACCTCTGTCAGGTCACCACTCATCCTCTGTCTCAAACAATATACTGTATGTCTAGGGTTGGTATGATATGGGTGCAACCAAACAGGAAAGTTGGGATGTTTCGATAAACCAAACCCGGATTTAGATAGATAGATAGATACTTTATTCATCCCCATGGGGAAATTCAACATTTTTTCCAATGTCCCATACACTTATTGTAGCAAAACTAATTACATACAATACTTAACTCAGTAAAAATATGATATGCATCTAAAATCACCCTCTCAAAAAGCATTAATAATAGCTTTTAAAAAGTTCTTAAGTAGTTTACTTAAATACATTGAGTCCTAACCCTGGCACTTTAACATATCTTACTCCTGGCGGTTGAATTGTAAAGCCGAATGGCATTGGGGAGTATTGATCTCTTCATCCTGTCTGAGGAGCATTGCATCGATAGCAACCTGTCGCTGAAACTGCTTCTCTGTCTCTGGATGGTGCTATGTAGAGGATGTTCAGGGTTTTCCATAATTGACCGTAGCCTACTCAGCGCCCTTCACTCTGCTACCGATGTTATACTCTCCAGTACTTTGCCCACGACAGAGCCCGCCTTCCTTACCAGCTTATTAAGACGTGAGGCGTCCCTCTTCTTAATGCTGCCTCCCCAACACGCCACCACAAAGAAGAGGGCGCTCTCCACAACTGACCTATAGAACATCTTCAGCATCTCACTACAAACATTGAATGACGCCAACCTTCTAAGGAAGTACAGTCGACTCTGTGCCTTCCTGCACAAGGCATCTGTGTTGGCAGTCCAGTCTAGCTTCTCGTCTAACTGTACTCCCAGATACTTGTAGGTCTTAACCTGCTCCACACATTCTCCATTAATGATCACTGGCTCCATATGAGGCCTAGATCTCCTAAAGTCCACCACCATCTCCTTGGTCTTGGTGATATTGAGACGCAGGTAGTCTGAGTTGCACCATATCACAAAGTCCTGTATTAGTTTCCTATACTCCTCCTCCTGTCCATTCCTGACACACCCCACTATGGCCGTGTCATCAGCAAACTTCTGCACATGGCAGCATTTGAGTGAATGCTGTGTAAATACTGCCTGTACACAATTATCCATTGGCAAGAAATGGCATCGTACATCACATGCAATTATAAAGAAAGTATATTTACTAATTTCAGCTTTGTCAAACAATTATTAAGGGAAGAAAAAGAAAAAAATTGAGCCCATTACAGTTAAATCAGTCTAAATGTGCACATTGTTTGAGCTCATATTGTCACAAAGCTGCGATGACCATTACTCACGGCACTGAATTCTCATCACCGATCACCAGTAGGACATCCCATCTTGGACTCCTTTGTCTTGTGACACCCCTTTCAATCGTGTCTTCCTGTCGGATCAAATCCTATGGCTGTCTCTCCTGAATTTCTCTTCCCCACATCTCCCACCAAAGAATACGAAGCACACCAGTGTCTGTCACAAATTACTTTCTGCCCAGTTCTCTCTAGAATATTTGCCCAATTCCACCATCTTGATTAACTGACACAAAATTCTCAAGTTGAACATCATAGCCCCTTATCTTCAGTTGAAACCAAAACATTCTATTAGGCCGCACACTCTGCTTTTACAGGAAGCTACTAAATGAAATACCCGACAGCATAGCAGAAGAAATCTTAACCAGGGTATTACATTCTCCCCCATCAAAAATAGTCATGAAATTTATCAAGCCAATATTAATTGCACAGTATTCAAATAAATTTCATGATTTCAGGATTTCCAAGCCATTTGTAAATGGCAGTAACATATCACATTATGGGGATGGACACAGCACTCTGCTTCCCTGATGCATCATATGCCACCCTATCTAGAGGTTTCCCGACTCTCTTATTTCATCTTCAGCTTCTTCAGACTCAGACACTCCTTGAGACCTTTCCTGTTGACTTGGGGATGCCGCCCACTGTCCATTACTCATGTCTTCTGGCAACTCACTCTTGTCGCACTTGGTGGCAGGATGAGCTGGCATCAACCAAGATACCTCGGCTTGCAAGTTTTTCACTACATCCCACAAAACCCCGCTTGTGTGGCATCAGGGGTCGCATCAGCAGCAAACGCTCCTGCTGAGGACTTTGCCCTGCTGATGGAGGCCTTCCGTTCCTCCATCAGGCTCTCTAGCTGACGAAGGGTCTCGGCCCGAAACGTCGACAGTGCTTCTCCCTATAGATGCTGCCTGGCCTGCTGTGTTCCACCAGCATTTTGTGTGTGAGGTTCTCTAACTTCTCTGATTAGCTCAACAAACGAGGGAGGAGGATATATCTTCTGAGACATTGAAATGCTTAAAGCAATCATGACTGTGCACCCTTCACATCTTTTTTTTAAGATAAGGGTCCCAAAACTGCTCACAATATTCCAAATGTGATCCATCCAGTATCTTATGAAGCCTCAGCAGCACATTCTTGCTCTTCCTCTCTTTCTTTCTTACTTTTGTAACATCTCGGTTCACAATGTTACTGCTATGCTGTATCTATTTCATTTAGCAGTTCTGTAGGAGCAGTCTGTTCTGTTTTCAGCCTGTTCAGGTTATTATTGAAGATAGGGGATGCTGAGGAATGTGTGTCGTCCAATTAGGAAGGTTGGCCTTGGGATTTTTTTTTTTGTTCGGTAAGAGATGAAGGGAGAAGACGCTGGAGAAAAACAATCATAGGATTCGACCCAGTGGGGGACTATGGCTCGATGGATGAATTTTTGGAAGAGTTGAGCTCCAGCTTGTGGATATTTGACAGTTTAATTATAATGGGCCCTTTTTGATTTTTTCTTTCTTTTCTTTACTAACCCTTTAGTTAAGATTCATAAATATAATTCCTTTAATCTATGCAATGTGCTGGCTGTTATTACTTGGTGAGAGGGTGATGCTAAGTATCTCTCAAGAGCGTCAAAACACCTGGAACACCTTGACAGAGACAGCAGATCTTACAAAAAACAGCAAGAAGGCATTATCTCTCATATGCAAACTTGGAGGCGATCCCAAGAAAGCTGCCCAACATCCCAATGTGTCTGCTAACCAAGTTGCACACCAGTTGCTCCTAAATGGAAAAACCAACAAGAAACAACCACGAGCACAACTAGATACGAAGAAGTTCAGCGATAGGAAGAAGTTCAGCGATAGGAAGAAGTTCAGCGATAGGAAGAAGTTCAGCGATAGGAAGTACAGCGATGACCCTGGCATCACTGGACCATTCACCATGGAAGAGCTGGAAATTGGTATATCTAGTCTAAAACATGGGAAAGCAATTGGTCTTGACAACATCGCATCGGAGCAGATAAAGCATTTTGGAGAGCAAGCAAATAAATGGCTCCTACAATTGTTCAACCACTGTCTGGCAACACACAAGCTACCTAATATTTGGCAGAAGTCACATGTAAAGGCACTATTAAAGCCCAGAAAAGATCCCTCAGATCCTAAGAGTTTTCGGCCAATCTGACTGCTTTGCCATATCAATAAGCTGTTTGAACGCCTGATGCTCAATAGGATAGCACCAACTCTAGATGAGAAGATCATTCCAGGGCAAGCAGGTTTCCGCCCCAGCAAATCAACAACAAGCCAACTGCTCACCCTCACATAATATATCGAAGATGGCTTTGAGCAAGGGATGTTAACAGGCCAGCAGCTTACGATACAGTAAACCATTGACATCTCCTCTGCAAGGCCCTGGAGATGACAAAAGATATTCACTTAACACAGCTGTTAGAACTCATGCTTCAGAATGGCCTGTTCTATGTTGGACTAGGTGGGCGTACAATAGACAATAGGTGCAGAAGTAGACCATTCGGCCCTTCAAGCCTGCACCGCCATTTTGAGATCATGGCTGATCATCTACTATCAATACCCGGTTCCTGCCTTGTCCCCATATCCCTTGATTCCCCTATCCATAAGATACCTATCTAGCTCCTTCTTGAAAGCATCCAGAGAATTGGCCTCCACTGCCTTCCGAGGCAGTGCATTCCAGACCCCCACAACTCTCTGGGAGAAGAAGTTTTTTCCTTAACTCTGTCCTAAATGACCTACCCCTTATTCTCAAACCATGCCCTCTGGTACTGGGCTCTCCCAGCATCTGGAACATATTTCCTGCCTCTATCTTGTCCAATCCCTTAATAATTTTATATGTTTCAATCAGATCCCCTCTCAATCTCCTTAATTCCAGCATGTACAAGCCCAGTCTCTCTAACCTCTCTGCGTAAGACAGTCCGGACATCCGAGGAATTAACCTCGTGAATCTACGCTGCACTTCCTCTACAGCCAGGATGTCCTTCCTTAACCCTGGAGACCAAAATTGTACACAATACTCCAGGTGTGGTCTCACCAGGACCCTGTACAAATGCAAGAGGATTTCCTTGCTCTTGCACTCAATTCCCTTTGTAATAAAGGCCAACATTCCATTAGCCTTCTTCACTGCCTGCTGCACTTGCTCATTCACCTTCAGTGACTGATGAACAAGGACTCCTAGATCTCTTTGTATTTCTCCCTTACCTAACTCTACACCATTCAGATAATAATCTGCCTTCCTGTTCTTACTCCCAAAGTGGATAACCTCACACTTATTCACATTAAACGCCATCTGCCAAGTATCTGCCCACTCACCCAGCCTATCCAAGTCACCCTGAATTCTCCTAACATCCTCATCACGTCACACTGCTACCCAGCTTAGTATCATCAGCAAACTTGCTGATGTTATTCTCAATGCCTTCATCTAAATCATTGATGTATTCAGAAGAATGGTCTTCCTCAGGGAAGTGTGCTCGTTCCGCTGCTGTACGACACCTACACGAATGACCAACCTATAGATAATGTCACACACCGTTTTATATATGCTGATGACTTATGCATCACTGCCCAAAGCACTGACTTTATCACCATGGAGAAAATGCTTTCTGAGGCCTTGGAGGGACTAACATCCTACTCTGAAGAAAACCACCTCCGCTCAAACCCATCAAAGACGTAAGTTTGTGCATCCCACCTCAGGAACCGTGAAGCCAAACGACAGCTTGAAGTAACCTGGTGTGGAGCAACTCTGACGCATTGCGAGCACCCTGTCTACTTAGGAGTCACCCTTGACAGATGTCTCACTTTCAAGAACCACATCAATGAGACAAAGGCAAAAGTGAGCGCATGAAACAACATCCTGAATAACAACACGAGTGAATCTGCAGATGCTGGAAATAAATAAAAACACAAAATGCTGGTAGAACTCAGCAGGCCAGAGAGCATGTATGGGAGGAGGTAATAACGATGTTTTGGGCCGAAAACCTTCATCATGAGGGTCACTACCTCCTCCCATAGATGCTGTCTGGCCTGCTGAGTTCTGCCAGCATTTTGTGTTTTTATTAACATCCTGAATAAGCTCACTAACACAAAATGGGGAGCAAGCTCGAAAACATTGCGAGCCAGTGCACTCGCTCTTTGCTATTCCACTGCCGACTACACCTGCCCTGCATGGGAAAGATCTACTCATTCTAAGAAGATGGATGCCATTTTGAATGCAAGCTGCTGACTTATCACAGGTTGTTTAAAACCAACAAACACCAACAGCCTATATATCCTGACGGGTATTGCTCCCCCCAATGTAAGAAGAACCGTAGCCAGCAAGAAAGGACGACTCCATCAAACATCAGATGAGAGGCACCCTCTACATGGTCATACAGCTACACCCAGCCGCCTAAAGTCAAGGAAGAGCTTCATGGACAGTGTTGTTCCGTTACAATCAACCCCATCTGAAGCCCACATTGCTTTGTCTAAAGAACAGCTCGCCAGTCTCAAACAACGCCCAACGATGGAAATTCCACTGGATGAAAGCCTTCCCCCAGGAGAAAATTGAAACTGGGCAACCTGGAAGTGCCTTAACAGACTTAGGACTGGTGTAGGTCTTTCAAAGGTGTCACTAAGCAAATGGAGGTACACAACCAGCCCGACAACTTGTGAATGTGGAACTGAGCCACAAACTATGCAGCATCTCCTGCAATGGCCATCGCTAGAGGAACCCTGTACTGCTGCAGATCTTGCTGAATTCAACAACAATGCGCAAAAATGTGTCCAGTTCTGGCTGGGCCATATATAGACTGTCCGTGGACACAATAAGAAGACAACTTGGCACTGAGTTGTAACAAGGTTGCAAATTACACTGCATCCACACAAACTGGGGTTTGGACTGGCAGAGCCACCTCAATCTCAATGGTTTGGCAGGACCGGAGTGTGTATTCCTTAGCTGTACGTAGCCAAGGAAACCAGTGGGAGTTTACTTCCTTTCTTCTTTTGAAGCTGTATAAGATGATGAGAGGCATTGATCGTGTGGATAGTCAGAGGCTTTTTCCCAGGGCTGAAATGCTTGCCACAGGAGGACACAGGTTTGAGGTGCTGGGGAGTAGGTACAGAGGAGATGTCAGGGTAAGTTTTTTACTCTGAGAGTGGTGAGTGTGTGGAATGGTCTGCCGGCAACGGTGGTGGAGGCAGATACAATAGGGTCTTTTAAGAGACTTTTGGATAGGTTAATGGAGCTTAGAAAAATGGAGAGCTATGGGTAAGCCTAGTAATTTCTAAGGTAGGGACATGATCAGCACAACTCTGTGGGCAGAAGGGCCTGTATTGTGCTGTAGGTTTTCTGTGTTTCTATGAGGAGGTATTCCTTGTGGTCAAAGAACATGGACCTGTCATTGTAGCAGAGTAATTCAGTGTTAGCATATACAAAGAATACCTTTACTTTATTCTCAGATTTATTCTCAGAGGATTATGTTTACCTTGCCCATCTGAGTAGGAATGTGGCCTGAATGTTTTTCTATAACATTTGGTGCCTGCACATTGTTAGCTGAATGCCACATCATTCCATAGTGGGAGCAAGCATCCTGTAGTGATACAATCCAACATTTCTTTTATGTTGTTTTGGTTCCTTAACAGAAAGTTCTGGGGAAGCTAGAACTAAAACCACCTAAATTTAAACTGAGCCACCAGAGTGCTGATTCAGGCAGAATAATAGGAAAGGCCCTTGGTGATTCCAAGATATATAATTGACTCTATGTTGTTTTTGTTCTGACAGTAAACTCTCAGGTCAGAATATTTCCCTGGAGCTTCTCCTAATTCACTGAAGAAACAACACATCAGCTGCTCTGAGGAAATTCCCAGGCCTTCTCCCTCCGGCAGAGTTGAGATAAATAATCCACAACTGCTGTTCACACAAAGCACTGGAGGAACCCAGCAGGTCAGGTAACATCTATGGAAATGAATGAACAATCAACATTTTGGGCTGAGACCCTTCATTAGCACTGCAAAGGAAGGGGGAAGAATCTAAAATAAGAAAGTGGGGAGAGGGGAAGGATCACAAACTAGAAGATGATATGTGAAGCCAGGTGGGTGTAGGGGGGGACAAAGTAAGAAGATACACCAGTTCATATCCTCCTTTACTGCCACAGTGTGGCCATTCCCAAGTTGGAAAAGCAACAGCTGAAAAGCCTCCAACGTGATGACATGAGTATCAATTTCTCTAATTTCTGGTAAATTTCCCCTCCCCCTTGCCATCTCTGCAATTCCCCATTCTGGCTTCCCTCACACCTCTCCTCTTCTCCTCATCTGCCTATCACCACCAACAGTGCCTCTCCATCTTCCCTTTTTCCTATGGTCCACACCTCTCCTATCAGATTCCTTCCTCTCCAGCCTTTTACCTTTTTCATCTGTTACTTCCGAGCTTCTTACTCCATCCCCTTCCCCACCCACCTGGTTTCATCAATCAACTCCTTCTCCTCACCCCCACCTTATTCTTCTTCTTCCCAGTCCCGATGAAGAGTCTCGGCCTGAAACGTTGACTGTTTATTCATTTCCACAGATGCTGCCTGAGCTGCTGATTCCCTCCAGCACTCTGTGTGTGTGTGTGTGCGTGTGCGTGTGCGTGTGCGTGTGCGTGTGCGCGTGCGCGTGCGCGTGCGTTACTCTGGATTTTCAGCACCTGCGGAATCAGTTTAGTTGCAATTGGGTTTCTTCTCAAGGACACCAATGACAACAGTTAGAAAACTTCTTGCAGCTTTTTCCTACAGGAAGTCCCCTGTCTTTGCTGTTAGTCAAAAATAATATTGTTCATTCTAATCCTTAGTGCTTTCTGATCAGAATTACATGTTTCAGGAGTCTATAAAGAGAAGTTATGTTTCTGATACATAAGAACGCGTGAAGTAGTAGCAAGATTCACACAGATAGAGCTTGATCTGCCATTCAATAAGGCAATGTTCATCAGAAGATTGCCTCCCTACTGTAAGTCCTGAATGTATTTCCACAGCTCCCTTGGGGAGAGTTTCAAAGATTTAATGTAGAAAATTCCTCCTCATCTCTGCCTTAATTCACAGATTCCTAACTCTGAAACTATTCCTCATAATTTTAAATTCCACCATAAAGGAAAATCAGAATCAAAATCAAGTTTAATAGCTAGGGGCAAGGTAGTGGGGATTAACTCCCACTACCTATTAAATGCTCCAAAGCTGCCTCTGACAACCAAGTCCAGTTCCTGGCCTTCACATGTGGCTTAGCTACTAAGCCTGGTGGAATTGTTTCTACTGACAGGAAAAGGGGCAAATGCAGGTTACTGGCACCTTAAAACCAGTTACCTTTGGCAGATGGGGCTCATCAGTCATGGCTGGCATCTCAATTAGGAGAAGGAACACTCTGATCTCAAACCTCCACTGCCTTGTGGCTATACCCACTCATGGGGAAGGCTTCAGGAGTAAACCTCAAGAGAAAAACCTGGAGCTAGAGTCCCCATATCAGACCAACGGTGAGTTCAACGCGGAAAGCAAGACCTGGAATGCTGCAGGTGCCAAACTGTACTGGTCTCTGCTATTCCTTTGGGTTCTTCAGATGCGTGAAGATGGGGAGCTTGCAATATGGGCAAACTTGCTCCCCATATCGTACTGCCCAGGATTACCCATCTAGACAGCTAGGACACAACAGCCTGACTTACAGAGGTCTATAATATATATTTAAAGACATTTTAAAATATATAGAAAGTAAAGTAAGTAGTGCAAAAAAAGAACAAAAAGGAAAATTAAATAATGAATGAATATACATGAGTTCATTGTCTATTCAGAAATCTGATGGCAAAGGGGAAGAATCTGCTCCCAAAATATAGAGTGCATCTTCAAATGTCCATAATATAACCTTTAATTTTCTTAGTATTGACCAAGGAGGACATCACTACTTCATCAGACATTTCGTAAGAGTAATCGAAGACAAATTTCTACTCTCTATATTTTGTCCTTTCATTTGTAAGACATTTGTTATTACAGCACATCATTGTGTGCAGTTCTCATATAATCTTCAGCACATATGTTCTCTTTATTAAACTGTCATGGTGTCACTCCAAACTTCAGATATGAATAGTAATTGGAAATAAAACTCATTGTGATATGAATGCACTGAGCAATGAAGAGCACTTTGTTTTTAAGCCCCGAGTCTTTCTTAATGGAATGCTGATTGACTACTTACAGACTCCACAGACCAACAGCAGCCAAGAGCACAAAGAGAGGACAAAACTGCTGCAAAAAAAACTTTACCATCAAGGGAACCTTCGGTCTCTTTTGGGAGCCCATGAAACCATTTTACTCTGCTCACAATATAGAATAAAAATCAGGGCCAGAAGGCAGGTCTTTGGACTGTGGGAGGAAACCCAAGCACTCTGAGGAAACCCACACAGTCACAGGGAGAACAAACAAACTCCTTACAGGCAGCAGTGGGAATTGAACCCATGTCACCTGTACTGTAAAGCATTGTGCCAACCACTATGCTACTGTGCTGCCCTGGCACGTCATAAAATATGTTGTTTTATGGCAGCAGTATGTTGCAATACCTAATAAAAAACTAAAAATTACAATCAGAAATATATTTTAAAAATGTGTGTGTGAGTGTGTCTGTGTCTGTGTGGAAGGCTCCTGCACCTCCTCCTTGATGAGAATGAGAATAAGCGCATCCTGCTAAATAGCTAAAAAGAAATTTCTGTTATACCACATGTTGCATCCTTTTATTTAGTTGCTCCTTCAGTACTCTGATGTAAAGTCAAACAGTGTGAAATAATCTTGTTCTAATGGACTCGAGTCACTGGTCAGAATTCTGCACAGGCAATTTTACTGTGGGATTTGCATTGATAAACTGACTAAGGAATGTCACCTTGAAGGAAATTGTTGAAACAGGCCTGTTAAATTGTAAATGATGCTGCGAGGATAAAGAGTGTGCCAATTAGTTTAGATGACTCCCAAAAAACTACTCATATTTAATACCTGCACGGGGGGAGTGGGTGCACTGCACAGGATCGATACACTATAAGCTGCAGGTAGTTGTAACCTTAGCCAGTTCCATCATGGCCACTAGCCTCCCCAGCATCCAGGACATCTTCAAGGAGTGATGCCTCAAAAAGGCAGCACCTGTCATCAAGGATCCCCACTACCCAGGACTTGCCCTCTTCTCATCGTTCCTATCAGGGAGGAGGTACAGAGGCCTGAAGACACACACTCAATGACTCTGGAACAGTTTCTTACTCTCTGCCATCCGATTTCTGAATGGACATTGAACCCATGAACACTATCTCACCACTTGTTTTTGTAGTACTTCCTTAATTTAATTTTTTTGTTAGCCAACAGGAAGTATATTATATATACTTCTTGCTGTAATTCACAGTTTTTACTATTATGTATTGGAAAGTACTGCTGATGCAAAGCAACAAACTTCACAACATATGCTGGAGATATTCAACCTAATTCTGAAATTGGATAAAGTAAAAATATTCAGAACAGAAAAATCACAGTCTGCTGGATGAACATTCAAAGGATGGAGCTGCATTTGTGTGGCTAAAGGAACAGTTGATATTTTGGGTCAAGACCTTGTGTCAAAATTTAACTCTTTGTGTTCCCCCAACAGGTTACATTTTGCTTCAGATTCCAGCATCTTCAGTCCTACATGTCTCTAAGTTATTTGGAAAATTTACTTCCTTCATGTTTTCTAAGTCACACCTTGAAATATTTCATTCTCAGTTGCATTCATAGTTTATCTACAGTACTGTGCAAAAGTGCTTATATATAGCTTGGGAGCCTGAGACTTTTGCACAGTACTGTATTTGTCAACGTGGAGCAGAGAGTGAGTTTGTAAATGTGGTGGGAGCAGACGATGTTGGGAATGGTGAGGATGGAGTGCTGTGGGAGGGGTGTGGGACAGATGGCAGAGAAGGACTGTCAAGGGCAAGGGTGGAGGGTGTTGGCATAGGTGCAGACTCACCCAGCCCTGAGGCTCTAGGCAAGGTCATTTGATTCCAAAATATTGGTTTATTGATCATTACAGAATGTCTATTGTTTCTCACTCCTTCCCCTCTCTCTTCCCCTTTTCCCAACCATGATTTCCCTCTCACTGTTCCCGTTCCCACTTTCTGTCCATAATAGAGATCCATATCAGAATCAGTTGATCATCACTCACATTTGTTATGAAATTTGTTTTCTTTTGTGGCTGCAGTGCAGAGCAATACATAAAATTACTACAGTACCGTGCAAGTGTTTGGCACCCCAGCTATATGTGTGTCTAAAACTTTTGTACAGTACTGCAGCCACTGATGAGATCCAGACTTGACATAGAATGGAATGCTGCCGACGCCAAGCCAGAAACCTGTGATGTTCATTAGGACAGAAAAAGAATGAAGAGCTAGCTGATGAAAATCATCCCACAGCGTGCAGTTTCCAAAGGATAGCAAAGCCATGTGTTGACTGAACAAGGAAACACAAATGATTAATAAGGGATTGCACTGATCCTGTGAAAAATGGCCCGTAACATCATGAAGGATCTCACCCACCCTGCTCATGGACTGTTGTCCCACCCCCATAGGGGAGGAGGCTGCATAGCATCCACAGCAGGACCACCAGACTCAAAAAGTTACTTTTGCCAAACAGTAAGACTGATCAACCCATCCACTCACTCACTCCACCACTACTTTATTATTTCCCATCAGTCATCTTATATGCAGTCTAGCATCACTGTTTGGACATACAATCAATCTATGTATACGAGCTGACTTATGTATTTACATTTATCATGTTTTTTCATTATAATTGCTTTTTACTGTTGTTGTATTCTATATCTTATTGTGTTTTTGTGTTCTGTATCAGATCCGGAGTAACAATTATTTTGTTGTCCTTTACACTTGTGTACTGGAAATGACATTAAACAATCTTGAATAAAATAAAATAGTATTTGATGCATGTCCGATTATCAGAAGGAAGCCAGGTAATGGAGCAAGATACAACACCAATCCAATCTCCAAAGCAAATTGGCAAAGCGGCTTGAAGTTCAAGTGAAGCGAAGCTTAAAGTGTCTTCAAAGTCCTGGGCTTCAACATCTCAGAGGATCTATTCCGATAAAATAATTTTATTTATTGATACAGCATGGAGTAGTCGCTTCTGGCCCTACGAGACATGCCACCCCAGCAACCCGCAACGCCTTAACTAGTCATGCAATGATTTTGCAAAGACCATTTACCTTTTCTGGTGCATCTTAGGACTGTGAGAGGAAGCTGGAGTGTCCAGGGAAAAGCCACACGTTCCACGGGGAGGACATACAGAGACTCCTCACAGAAGGGGGCTGGAAGTGAAATCCAAACTCCGGAACACCACAAACCACAATACTGTCATGCTAACCACTATACTACCATGGCACCCATAATGAAGAAGACATGCCACTCCATTAGGAGTTGGATGATTTGCTATGCCTCCTGCAAATATCCATAGATGTACGGAGGAGAGCATTCTGACTGCCTGTATCGCAGCCTGGCATAAAAGCTTGCGTGCACTGAGTTGTGAAAGGCTTCAGAAAGTTGTAGACGAAGCCAGCTCCATCAATGGCAACCCTTCCTGCAACCGAGCACATCTTCAATAGTCGTTACCTCAGGAATGTGGCATCTATCATTAAAGACCCTCACCATCAGGGACATGCCCTCTTCACGTTACTAACATCAGGAAGGAAGTACAGAAGCCTCAACACCCACTCTCAATGTTTAAGAACAGTTTCTTCTCCTCCATCTAATCGTTCCACGAACCAAAGATCATGCCCTTGTTATCCATCTTCTGCACTACTGTATTTATTTCTTCACTTACAGTCGTAATGTTTATGCCCTGCACTGGGCTACTGCTGTGGAGCAACAAATCTGGTATCATACATCAGTGATAATAAACCTGATTCTGATTCCACAGTCTGATCATCTGTGATCTCCTTCAGTGACATAGTTCTATCACAGTCCTTTCAGGTGACTGGTTGGATGTGAAGTGTCAAGTCTGGTAGGATGGCTTTAAATTAAGGACATCAGGCAGTCTCTTTTACAGAAGATGTCATTTATAAAAGCCTTTGAAATTGAGGCAGTAGCAGGAGTGACGAGCATTGCTGCTTCTTTGGTAACCAGTAACTTCTTCAACTGGAATGAGGAGAGATCTCACTGTAACCTATCAATTGGTGAAAGGCCTTGATAGAATGGATGTGAAGAATATTTTTTCCTATGGTGGGGGTGTCTAAGACCAGAGGGCACAGCCTCACATTAGAGGGTCATCCATTTAGAACAGAGATAAGGAGGAATTTCTTCAGCCAGAGGGTGGTGTATTTTGTTGAATTTGTTGCCACGGGCTGCTGTAGAGGCGAAGTTATTGGGTTTACTTAAGGCCGAGGTTGATAGATTCTTGATCTAGTCAGGGCACGAAGAGTAACAGAGAGAAGTCAGGAGACTGGGACTAAGAGAGAAAATGGATCAGCCATGATGAAATTGTGGAACAGACTCAATGGGCCAAATGGCCTAAATCAGCTCCTATACCTTATGGTCTGTGGTATTATGGTCAGTAGTAATGAGGAGAGGCAACTGAAAAGATCAACACCCACAAAGATGTTCCAAAATGTCAATGGCAGTGAGAGAGAGGTGAAATTCCCCTTATCAAAGATAATGCTGAAGATCCTGATATCACTCTCTCCTTTTTGATGAGGCTTTAGTAAAGTGAAGAGCTTAACCTGCAACATACAACATGAGAAATTGTACAGGTGCTGGAAATCGAGAGTAACACACACAAAATGTTGTAGGAACTCTGTAGGTCAGGCACCATGAATGGAAATGAATGAACAGTTGACTCTTCGGTCTGAAACCCTTCTTTAGTCTTGAACTGAAACGTCAACTCTTTATTCATGTCGATAGATGCTGCCTGACCTACTGAGTTCCTCCAGCATTTTCTGTGTGTTACCAGCATCTGCAGTTGTGGGCTTGTATTCAGTAATATATTCTGGATATGTCTTCTGCGTAGAACTGCTTTGAGCTGGAATCGAAGGACACGGATGGGGTGGAAAACTGGATTGGAAGTTTCTGCAGAGAGATCATGGTTAAGAGCTGTGGAAAATTCTCCTTGGCATCCAACAATGGAAGAATATTATAAGCTCCACAGATTCAATGACGGTCCCTGAGACAAACATGTCTATCTTACTCTTCAATCTCTTATCACTCAGCTTCCAAATCTTCTTCAAAGATTCACTGCACTGAGAATCCAATTGTCGCAACCAGAGTAAAGTGAATCACAAAATGCTGTCAGGCCTGTCTCAGAGAAATACAATGACTGTCCCAGTTTTACACTGGTGAATTTCCTGAATCAGAATCAGGTCTGGTATCACTGGACATGTGTTGTGAAATCTGTTGTTTTGCAGCAGCAGTTCATTGCAATACATATAATAAAAACCATAAATTTCAATTAGAAATGTATATAGAATTAAGTAAGTTGTACAAAAGAGAGCCAAATAAAGCAGGGAGGTAGTGTTCTTGTGTTCATTGTCCATTCAGAAATCTGATGAAGGAGGTGAAGAAGCTGTTCCTAAAACATCAGGGGTGTGTCTTCAGTCTCTTGTACCTTCTCCTTGATGGTAGCAATGAGAAGAGGACAAATCCTGGTTGACGAAGGTTCTTACCGATGGATGCCATCTTTTATGAGGTATCATCTTTTGAAGGTATCCTCAATGCTGGGGAGGCTAGTGCCCATAGATCTGGCTAATTATTCAACTTTCTGCAGCTTTCTCCAATCCTGTGTAGCGGCATTTGTTTAATTTGCAGAGATAAATCAATATATTATCACATTTATCCACATCTACTGAAAGTAATTTATTTTCTTATTTAATGTCTAATATAGAATTATTAGAAGAGAAGTTAGTTCCTATTTTTAAAGATTTATACTTTATGTACATTGTTGACAAGAATGACCATTACATATCATTTCCTCAGTGTCAATGCACATTCATTCAATACATCATTAATCTGACAAGACAAATTTTTAATTCATGATTCATTAGCTGGGCATTTTTGCACTCACCAATCATTTTCACAGTTTGATTAATTGCAAATTAAATAAAACTACAATTCAATTATCCAGGCAAGGTGTGAACAGGCAATCTTTATTTGGAGACGGTTCAGAGATTTAAATGGTCCAAATCTGATTCATAGAGTGATGGAGTCATACACAGAAGAAACAGGCTCTTCGGACTACACTTCAGCCTATTCTTCATCTGAATTTCCATCACAACTTTACCTTATCTATATCCCTCATAAATGTGTATAGCTCTGACAAATCTCCCCTCATTCTCCTTTGCTGTAGGGAAAGAAGACCTAACCTATTCAACCTTTCCCAATTACTCAGGTCTGCAAGTCCTGGCAACATCTTTGTAAATTTTCTGTGTACTCTTTCAATCATATTGATATCTTTCTTGAAGGTCGGTGAACAGAACTATCCACAATACTCCAAATTAGGCTTTACCAACAGCTTATACAGCCTCAGCATAACATTCCAAAGTTTGTACTCAATACGTTGATTACGAAGGCCAATATGCCACTTTCAATTAATTATAGATCTGTATTCTCAGATCTCTCTGTTCCAGCGCACTCCTCAATGCCTGACCACTCACCATGCAAGTCCTACCCTGGATGGTGTCCTCCCAAAGTGCAACACCTTACACATGTCTGCATTAATATAATTGAATAAAACTGTAGTTCAGGCAGTTGATGGTGGTACCTGTTTCCCATTCCCATTCAAAGTAAACTAAGCTATTTAAAATGGGAGAAAGTGAATTCCTCATCATCCATCTCAGCTGGATACTCACTGCCGAAGCAGCAATATATGATCATGTCCATTGTGCCTGATGACGACAGGAAACCTGTGCCAGAGAGTTTTTAAAGTGAAACATAGAAAACCTGCTGCATAATACAGGCCTTCAGCCCACAATGCTGTGCTGAACATGTACTTACTTTAGAAATTACCTAGGGTTACACATAGCCCTCTATTTTTCTAAGCTCCATGTACCTGTCCAGGAGTCTCTTAAAAGACCCTATCGTATCGGCCTCCACCACCATTGCTGGCAGCCCATTCCACACACTCACCACTCTCTGCATAAAAAAGCTTATCCCTGACATCGCCTCTGTACCTACTTCCAACCACCTTACACTGTGCCCTCTTGTGTTATCCATTTCAGCACTGGGAAAAAGCCTCTGACTATCCACACGATCAACTTTTATATTCTAGTCCACTTGAAATGAACACCAACATTGCATTTACCTTCCTCACCACAGACTCAACCTGCAAGTTAACCTTTAGGGAACCCTGCACAATGACACCCAGTCACTGTATTGGGGCAGTTCCACTCCCTCGCTCTCAGAAGTCCTGGTCCAGAAGTACGAACAACTGCCACAAACTGGGGTCTTCCTCGGTTGCAGTGGACGACCATGATGTCTTCTGTGCCTTGTCATGCACTTTGCTCTGCACAGTGCCTTCCCGGATATTAGCTCTCACTGCAGATCTCATCCGCCCTTTCCACCAGAACTGACTCGGCATGCTGGGAGAGGCATTTCCCTGATTCACTGGGGTATGAGGCCACTGGCTACCTACCCTGGTTTAATTCGCCTGTTAAAGTGGTGTACTGGGGTGTGGTCACTGTCATGTGCAGACACCTTCTTGGAACCACAGGTGAGAGCTGAGTGTCTGGTGAGGACGAAAGGTGAGTGAGCTGCACCAGAATGGACAAGACAAGCCAAGCCCTTTACCAGAGATGTTACCCCTCACTGGACGCCCCATTTACCCCACATTACCTGTATATGTACATTAAGATAAGTTTATTAATTCAGTTGCAATATTATTTATTACCCTTCAGGTACATGATATACTCATTACAATCATTGTTTACCAGGATGTTGCCTGGATTAGAGAGCATTGATTGTACAGACATGGGTCATTTTCTCCAGAATGGTGGAGGCTGAGGAGAGATCTGATAGAGGGTTTAAAGATTATGAAAGGCATAGATAGAATAGACAGACAGCATCTTTTTCCCAGGTTTGAAATGTCTAATACCAGAGGACATGCATTTAAAGTGAGAGGTGGTAATTTCAAAAGACTTGTGCGGGGCAATTTTTTTTTTATACACAGAGTGGTGGGTGCCTGCCTAGCGTGATGGTAAAGGCAGATACATTAGTGACTTTTAAGAGATGTTCAGATCGGTATGTGACTGTGAGGAAAATGTAAGTACCTGCACATTGTGTAGGCAGAAGGGATTAGTTTCGTTCAAATTTCAAAGTAACTTGTACATAGTTTTTTCCTTTTGCTTGTTTTTTCTTTCCGCTCTTTTCTATAAGTGTATACCTCAGATAAATACTTTGTGGAAATTTGTGATATATATGATTATATGATATATATGTACAATGTCTGAAGTACATCTTATGGAAATGTTTGTTTGATGATGAACTTCAATAAAAATTAAATTACAAATTTCAAAGTAAATTTACCATCAAGTACATATATGTCACTATATAGAACCCTGAGTTTCATTTTCTTGTGGGAATACACAGTAACATTCAAGAAACACAGTAGGATCAATGAAAGACTGCTCCTAACAGGATGGACAAACAACCAGTGAGCAAAAAAGTAAATAGTAGAAATACAAATAACAAAAAAAACAAGCTGTAAATATCGAGAACATGAGATGAAGAGTACTTGAAAGTGAGTCCATAGGTTGTGGGAACAGTTCAGTGATAGGATGAGTAAAGTTATTCCCTCTGGTTCAAGAGCCTGATAGTTGAGGAGTAACAGCTATCCCTAAACCTGGTGGTGCGAGTCCCGAGACTTTTGTGTCTTCTTCCAAATGCAGCAGTGAGAAGCAAGCATGGTCAGGGTGCTGGGGGTCCTTGCTGCTGCTGTCTGATCTCCTGCAACATTGCTCTGTCTGGCTGTGCTCAATGGTGGGGAGGGCTACACCCATACTTAACTGGGCTGTATCACTACTTTTTCTTGACATTTCCATTCAAGGGCTCTGGTGTTTCCATACCAGACCATGATGCAACCTGTCAATATACTTTCCACCATACATCTCTAGAAGTTCATTCTGCATTGTTATTGATGTACCTAGTTCCACCTCATTGTGGTTGTGGGGAGGAGAATTGTCTCTACTAAGGGAGATGTAAGGCTTCTTTCCCTCTACTAACCTGCAGCTCACCCTCAGACCTGCTGAGCACCTGCTTAGCCCCCGATCAGGGTCATGTGAAGCCGTGGGAGCAGGTGGTGGATGGTTGTTTGAGCAGTTGATGTGTATCACAAGTCCTGGCTATACAACCACTGACACCAGACAGACAATCTGAAGAGTATTGATAATGGCTGGGGTCACCCATCTTGTAAAGACACTGCCCAGTAGAAGGCAATGGCAAACCAGTTCTGTAGAAAAATTTGCCAAGAACAATCATGGTCATGGAAAGACCATGATCACCCATGTCAGATGACACTACACAAAATGAATGACCCTCAAAGCATTGTGCAATGATCTGATCTGTTAAAATAAAATATAAGACAAGTTTTTCCGCTGTATATTGATACAGGTGACATTAATAAATCAATCCAATTAACCTTTGTTTTGGCTTCCATACTTAATTTAAAAGGATACTTAAAATTTTTGGAATTTGCAAAACTTTCTAGAATGTCTCCCCTGCAAAAAGTTAAAAGTTTATTGTATTTACATATCTCATCAACAGAACATAATGTCCCAGGATGCATCTGCAAAATTGTAGATCAAACTCATGGATATGTAGATAGAGATTTAGAATGTGGTAAGCATATGAAGGTGGGTTTAGAGGAGATGGTTTGTGAAAACAGCTCCAGATTAACTAAATCTTTTTTTTCCTGAAGTTGATCCTGTTTGTCGAGTTTATATTTTGCCCTTCCTGCTAAAATTCTGACCATCTGCATATATTTTCAGTGCAAAAATCAAGCATGCTATCATTTATCCTGGCTTTACATTGAACTAATATCATTTTAAAATCGACTAGCACCCCTTAGAGTTTGTCTGGGGCTCTTCAACCTGAAACTTACCTTAAGAGCATAGATGTTTGACCAGGATCAAGTTTAGAAGAATGAGGGAGGATCTAATTGGAACCTTGCAGATATTGAAAGGCCTAGTTAGAGTAAATGTGGAGAGGATGTTTTCTATGGTGCATGAGTCTAGGACAAGAGAGCACAAACTTAGAATAGAAAGATGTCTATTTAGAACAAAGATGAGGAGGAATTTCTTTAGCCAGAAGTTGGCAAATCTGTGGAATTCGTTGCCACGGATGGCTGTGGAGGCTATGTCATAGCTGGGGTTGATAGGTACAGTATGTCAAAGATTGTGGGGAGAAGGCAGGAAAATGAGGTGGAGAGGGCTAATAAATCAATCACGATGTATGGCAAAGCGGCTCGATGGATTGAATGGCCTATTTCTGCTCTTATGTTCTATGGTCTTCTATTGAGAATGTCGTTAAACAGCACGTTATTTCTGTTGTCTGTAGAAATCAGAGCCTTTGTAGAAACCCATCACTTTTAATGCTTACTCGTAGGATTCAGGAATTTAATGTCAGTTAAATTCAATGTGACATCACATTGCTGTGTTTGGTCCTTCCAGTCTCAATTCTTGCCATCAACACTTTGAAGAATTAATCAGCGAGGCAGTGTTTACTCATCACTGTGAGACTCGCCTAAATCCAGTCTGGAACTGCACACCAAAATCACAGGCCCTTGATCAGCCTGAATTTCAGAGACCAGCAGAGGAGGACAAAGGGCTTAATTAGGAAAGGGAAAAAAGATTATGAGAGAAAGCTGGCAGGGAACATAAAACCTGACTGTAAAAGCTTTTATAGATACATGAAAAGAAAAAGATTGGTCAAGACAAATGTAGGTCCTTTACAGTCAAACAGGTGAATTGTTCATAGGGAACAAAGACATGGCAGACCAATTGAATAACTACTTTGGTTCTGTCTTCACTAAGGAGGACATAAATAATCTTCCGGAAATAGTAAGGGACCGAGGGTCTAGTGAGATGGAGGAACTGAGGGAAATACATGTTAGTAGGGAAGTGGTGTTAGGTAAATTGAAGGGATTAAAGGCAGGTAAATCCCCAGGGCCAGATGGTCTGCAAACCAGAGTGCTTAAGGAAGTAGCCCAAGAAATAGTGGATGCATTAGTGATAATTTTTCAAAACTCCTTAGATTCTGGATTAGTTCCTGAGGATTGGAGGGTGGCTAATGTAACCTCACTTTTTAAAAAAAAGGAGGGAGTGAGAAACCGGGGAATTATAGACCGGTTAGTCTGACATCAGTGGTGGGGAAAATGCTAGAGTCGGTTATCAAAGATGTGATAACAGCACATTTGGAAAGAGGTGAAATCATCGGACAAAGTCAGCATGGGTTTGTAAAAGGAGAATCATGTCTGACGAATCTTATAGAATTTTTGAAGATGTAACTAGTAGAGTGGATAGGGGAGAGCCAGTGGATGTGGTATATTTAGATTTTCAAAAGGCTTTTGACAAGGTCCCACACAGGAGATTAGTGTGCAAACTTAAAGCACACGGTATTGGGGGTATGGTATTGATGTGGATAGAGAATTGGTTGGCAGACAGGAAGCAAAGAGTGGGAGTAAAAGGGACTTTTTCAGAATGGCAGGCAGTGACTAGTGGGGTACCGCAAGGCTCAGTGCTGGGACCCCAGTTGTTTACAATATATATTAATGATTTAGACAAGGGAATTAAATGCAGCATCTCCAAGTTTGCAGATGACACGAAGCTGGGCGGCGGTGTTAGCTGTGAGGAGGATGCTAAGAGGATGCAGGGTGACTTGGGTAGGTTAGGTGAGTGGGCAAATTCATGGCAGATGCAATTTAATGTGGATAAATGTGAGGTTATCCACTTTGGTTGCAAGAACAGGAAAACAGATTATTATCTGAACAGTAGCCGATTAGGAAAAGGGGAGTTGCAACGAGACCTGGGTGTCATTGTACACCAGTCATTGATGGTGGGCATGTAGCTACAGCAGATGGTGAAAAAGGCAAATGGTATGTTGGCATTCATAGCAAAAGGATTTGAGTACAGGAGCAGGGAGGTTGTACAAGACCTTGCTGAGACCGCACCTAGAATATTGTGTGCAGTTTTGGTCCCCTAATCTGAGGAAAGACATTCTTGCCATAGAGGGAGTACAGAGAAGGTTCACCAGATTGATTCCTGGGATGGCAGGACTTTCATATGAAAAAAGATTGGATCGACTAGGCTTATACTCACTGGAATTTAGAAGATTGAGGGGGGATCTTATTGAAACGTATAAAATTGTAAAGGGATTGGACAGGCTAGATGCAGGAAGATTGTTTCCGATGTTAGGGAAGTCCAGAATGAGGGGTCACAGTTTAAGGATAAAGAGGAAGCCTTTTAGGACTGAGATGAGGAAAAACTTCTTCACACAGAGAGTGGTGAATCTGTGGAATTCTCTGCCACAGGAAACAGTTGAGGCCAGTTCACTGGCTATATTTAAGAAGTTAGATATGGCCCTTGTGGCTAAAGGGATCAGGAGGTATGGAGAGAAAGCAGGTACAGGGTTCTGAGTTGGATGATCAGCCATGATCATACTGAATGGTGGTGCAGGCTCGAAGGGTTGAAAGGCCTACTCCTGCACCTGTTTTCTATGTTTCTATGTTTCTAATACAGGGGCAATGGAGATGACTGGGCCATGTTAGCACATAGGTAGCAGTGTACAGGTACACTGGACTGCCCTATGGTCATGTTCAGGTTTAACTGTCATTCACACATACTTGAATGCCCATGAATACAACTGAATGAAACTGCATTACTCTGGGACCAAGGTGTAAAACACAGTCCTGAGAGTTATACACAGCAAAATGCACAGATAGCACATGCAAGACAGTAGTAAACATACAGACAACAACAAAAAAAAAAATCACAATATAGACCAAGTCCCTGAGTGTGATGCTGTAGATTGAGAGCGCAGGGTAGTTGTCAGCAAGAACAAACCTTCAGCAGCTCCATCATCATGCAATAATCCAGCTGCAATCCCGCTTGTCTACTGCCGAGCAAACACCGGAGAGCAGCACCAGTGGGAGGGGCCAGCCCCCACCATGGCTCGTACTCCCATTACGCCCCACTGCCTCCGACATCTCCTGCCCTGGAACGCTGCAACAGGCGACAATACAGCATGAGGGCCTAGTCCACTCTACAACCGAGGCCATTCAGTATCGCTGTCGACAGTCTCACCAATGAATGTGTGAACAGGCCTTGCAGTATTCCAGTTACCAATGACCAACAGCGTCTTGCAACCCTGCTTCCTCCTCATTTCCCTTATGCTCTCATAATTATTGTAGTTGTTCTCCACTCTAATAGCAGGACACTTGCTTTGGATACTCCCTGCACTGCTTAATAACTATGCACTATTAACATTCTCCTTCCATAAATTACCTGTGGAGGCAATTAGTGTAAAAGAGATGAAAGCTCTGTTGGGGTAAATGAAACCGCATCAGTATTACAAACTGTGTTAATACAGCAGAATGCGAGCTCTCTCTGTTAATAATGATGTTTATATTCTTCACAGGTGCACATTTGGGGAACAGGATATAATTAATGAAGTCCAGTGGATTAGCAAATGTAATAGTTATCAGGATTTGCTTTCTGTTCACTATTAATGCTGTAGGAAAGCAGGGGAGATGATTTCCATTGGTCCCTTTCCCCATTAATACATTATAACTACAATATGTTCAACACAGAACAGAGAATGCTCTCGTCTACAAACATCAAAGAACATTGGCTGCATTTCATGGTACTGCATTCAGTAGCAAATATTAATGATGATGCCATATTGATATAAACATTGAATATTAGTAAAGGATTGGCCTTGGACCACATATATTGTATACACTGCCATGTATTTAATATTTCAGTAATATTTAAGTAATATTGTAAATATTTTGTTTGATCAAGCATTCTTTGTAGTTTACATAATTTATTATACGTTATATGTAAAATATGTAAATGGCATACATCATCACTCCAGCAGATCATATGTGAGCATCTTACTAAAAGTAAAACTAAACATACACCAGTTATCCTTGGCTCCTGTGTTTTTCTTTCAATTAGTTTTATGTTTTGAAGATACAAATAATAAAATATACAAGGAGAGCAATAAAGAAATAGAGTTAAGAATCTTTTGAAAATGGGGATAGGTTAACAAAAGAAGAATTCATCCATTTTCAAGAAAGAAAAAAAACAAGTATCAGAATCCAAATCAGGTTTCATATCACCAACATATGACATACGCTGTGAAATTTGTTGCAGCAATACAATGTTTAAAAATATGTAAGTTACTATAAGAAATATATACAGTGTATATATATATATATATATATGAGTGTGTGCGTTTGTGTGTGTATACATATACACACACAAACACACAGATAAATAGAGTGAAAAGCAAGGTAGAAAAATTGTTCATGGGTCCATTGTCTATTCAGAAATTGAATGGTGGGATGGATAAAGCTGTTCCTTAAACATTGAGTGTGTGTCTTTAGGCTCCTGTACTTCCTTTTTGATGGTGGCAATGAGAAGACAGTATGCCCTGGGTGACGGAAGCCCTTTGTGATGGATGTCGTCTTCTTGAGACATCACCTTTTGAAGACATCCACGATGCTGGGGAGTGGTGGCTGGTGCCCATGATGGATTTTTCATGCAGGAAGCATCTACAGCAAAGTGGTGGACACATGTCTTTTGATTTACTGGCCTCTAATTTTATAGTAGCATTACAACGCATAAACAATCATTTACAAAACTATAGTGTGTACATAAGGAATAAAAAATACTCTAACTTCACATTATTCTACAGATATGTTCTATTTCACTTTCTTTGGGTATTTACCAATGAACAGCATAAGCTATAGGATAACTGGCCTCAGGCACACAGATTCCTGCATGAATGCTGAAGTAATTATGAAAAATCTCCCTTGTGTTTTTGGGAGAAGAAAGATTTGCATTTTTCATACACATTTCAGAACATCCATTGTTACTTCACAGCCAGTGAAATGCATTTGAAGTGCAGTCACTGTGAGAAGGACATAAGCCAATCTGCACCCAGCATGCTCCCACAAAAAGAAATGTGATAATGACCAGATAATTAATTCAGTGAGAATGATTGAGGTATCAATATGGAAAAATCTTCCATTCCAGTTCAAAGGATCTTTCATGGGCATCTATGAAATCATACTGAGATTTATGTCAATGCCACCGCATTCCCTGAAATTGGAAGTGAAGCATGAGCCTGTAGTTGTTTTTTTTCTGTTTCCAATCTTCTCTGTAGATTTCTGAAGATCTATCCTGGGCCAAACATATTGACATATTGATGCAATTACAAAGACGCCATGACAGCGGCTACATTTCATTCGGAGCTTGAGAAGACTTGGTATGACACCAAAAACCCTCACAATTTTCAACAGATAAAGAATGAAGAACATTCCAACTGGTTGCATCACCATCTGGTATGGAGGGGCGACTGCACAGGATTGGAAAAAAAAACACAGAAACTTACAAACTCAGGCAGTTCCATCAAGGGCACGAGCCTTCCCAGCATCTAATTCCTCTCCAAAGTTCAAAGTACACTTATTATCAAAGTATGTATATTATATACAAACTTTAGATTCCTCTCCTAACAGTCAGCTACAAAACAAAGTAATTCAATAGAACTCATGAAAATAGACCATCAAACACCGAATGTGCAAAAAAAAAAACAAATCACGCAAACAGTACAAGTAAGCAAACGGCATTCAGAACTGAAGTTCACAAAAGTGACTCCCCAGCCATGAAGCCAGTCGCATCCAATCCAGGAGCCCGTTAGTTGCAGGCCACAGCCTCAGTACAGCACAGAGACCAAAACCTAATACACTGGCCTTTTCAATTTGGCCCAAAGCTTGAATCAGTCAAATATCAGCTTGTTCCTCTCTTGGGCCAAGGCCCTGCTGCCTTGACTGTGCCAGCCTCAGTTCTGCCGCTTTGAATCATGCCCAATTCTGCTCCAGCAAAGGCCATACGTTGGTTTATTACCCAGGCTCCTCTGCTTCGTTTCCGCCAGTACGTGCCAAACTGCAACCACCCTGCACCTCCTGGACTCCAGACCTCACTGCAAGTATGCCAGATCGTACAGGTGGTTCAAGAGCTCAACTCCGAAAGAGAAGTTACAGGTTGATGATTGCAGTGATCTGCTTGCAGAAAATGTGTGATTAATAAGCTAATTAATAGTTTTGTTTGCTGCCACCAAATCGTTGCTGTGCTTCACCAGCACCATCTTTGAGGCAATACTTCAAAAAGGTGGTACCCATCATTAAGGACCCCCAGCACCCAGGACATGCCCTCTTCTCATTGCTACCATCAGTAAGGAGGTACAGATACTTGGCACACAATGTCAGTAAGACGAAAGAGCTGATTGTGGACTTCAGGAAGGGTAAGTTGAAGGAACACATCAATCTTCATAGAGGGATCAGAAGTGGAGAGAGTGAGTAGTTTCAAATTTCTGAGTGTCAAGATCTCTGAGGATCTAACCTGGTTCCAACGTATCATGGTAGTTATTAAAAAGACTGGACAGTGGCTGTGCTTCATTAGGGATTTGGGGAGATTTGGCATGTCCACAAGTACACTCAAAAACTTCTGTGTTGCACTGTGAAGTGTGTTCTGACTGTCTGGTGGGGGGAGGGGGGCTACTGCATAGGACCAAAAGAAGCTGCAGAGGATTGTAAACCTCTGATGAGCGGCTGATAATACAGAATCTGAGGCCACAAACCAGGCACGCCCGGGATCCTCTTCAGTTTGCGTATAAGGAGAAGGTGGGAGTGGAGGATGCTATCACGTATTTGCTGCACAAATCCCTCTCTCACCTAGATGGGGTCAGTGGTGCTGTGAGGATTACATTCCTGGACTTCTCTAGTGCCTTTAACACCATCCAGCCCAAGATCTTAAGGCACAAACTAACGGAGATGGGAGTAGACTCTCACATGGTGGATTGGATAGTGGACTACTTGACAGATAGACCTCAGTATGTGCGGTTGGGAGACTGTAGGTCTGACACGGTGGTCAGCAGCACAGGAGCGCCGCAGGGGACCGTGCTCTCTCCGGTCCTGTTCACCCTGTACACATCAGACTTCCAATATAACTCGGAGTCCTGCCATGTGTAGAAGTTCGCTGACGACACGGCCATAGTGGGGTGTGTCAGGAATGGACAGGAGGAGGAGTATAGGAAACTGATACAGGACTTTGTGATATGGTGCAACTCAAACTACCTGTGTCTCAATATCACCAAGACCAAGGAGATGGTGGTGGACTTTAGGAGATCTAGGCCTCATATGGAGCCAGTGATCATTAATGGAGAATGTGTGGAGCAGGTTAAGACCCACAAG
Organism: Hemitrygon akajei; assembly: GCF_048418815.1. NCBI lineage: Eukaryota > Metazoa > Chordata > Chondrichthyes > Myliobatiformes > Dasyatidae > Hemitrygon > Hemitrygon akajei. The sequence continues at coordinate 6,395,313 of NC_133126.1, read as the reverse complement.
TATCTGGGAGTACAGTTAGACGAGAAGCTAGACTGGACTGCCAACACAGATGCCTTGTGCAGGAAGGCACAGAGTCGACTGTACTTCCTTAGAAGGTTGGCGTCATTCAATGTCTGTAGTGAGATGCTGAAGATGTTCTATAGGTCAGTTGTGGAGAGCGCCCTCTTCTTTGTGGTGGTGTGTTGGGGAGGCAGCATTAAGAAGAGGGACGCCTCACGTCTTAATAAGCTGGTAAGGAAGGCGGGCTCTGTCGTGGGCAAAGTACTGGAGAGTATAACATCGGTAGCTGAGCGAAGGGCGCTGAGTAGGCTATGGTCAATTATGGAAAACCCTGAACATCCTCTACATAGCACCATCCAGAGACAGAGAAGCAGTTTCAGCGACAGGTTGCTATCGATGCAATGCTCCTCAGACAGGATGAAGAGATCAATACTCCGCAATGCCATTAGGCTTTACAATTCAACCGCCAGGGGTAAGATATGTTAAAGTGCCGGGGTTGATTGTATTTAATGTATTTAAGTAAACTACTTAAGAACTTTTTAAAAGCTATTATTAATGCTTTTTGAGAGAGTGATTTAGATGCATATCATATTTTTACTGAGTTAAGTATTGTATGTAATTAGTTTTGCTACAACAAGTGTATGGGACATTGGAAAAAATGTTGAATTTCCCCATGGGGATGAATAAAGTATCTATCTATCTATCTAGTCAGCTCCATCTTGGGTACTGGCCTGCAGGGTGTCTGGGACATCTTCAGGGAGCAGTTTCTCAGAAGGGCAGCATCCATTATTAAGGACCCCCTGCACCCAGGACATGCCCTTTTCTCACTGTTGCCATCAGGTAGGAGGTACAGAAGCCTAAAGGCACACACTCAGTGATTCAGGAACAGCTTCTTCCCCTCTGCCATCCGATTCCTAAATGGATATTGAACCCTTGGACGCCACATCACTTTTAAAAAAAAAATACAGTATTTGTGTTTTTTGCATTTTTTTTAAGCTATTAAGTATACGTACACTATAATTGATTTTCTTGTTTATTTATTATTATATTTATTGTTTTTTATTCTCTTCTAGATTATGTGTTGCATTCAGCTGCCACTGCTAAGTTAACAATTCTCATGTCACATGCCGGTGATAATAAACCTGATTCTGATGATACACACTCAACAATTTAGTAACAGCTCTTCCTCTCCACCATCAGATTTCTGAATGGACAATAGACACATGTACGCTACCTTTTTTTTTTGTACTACTTATTTAATTTTTAAAAATATATAATTCTTATTGTAATTTTTAAAAAAATTATGTATTGCAATGTTCTGCTGTCACAGAACTAGAAATTTTGCAATGTATGCCAGTGATATAAAACCAGATTAAGATTTGATTGCTGTATCATGCTGGAGCAGAGCAAGTTCAAAGTGTGCCCAATGAAAATAACTTTTGAAGAGTGTTTCAAACCGAGGAAGGTAGTTGTAATTTTGAAGAGACCTGGTAGAGCAACAGAGCAGATAGTGATGTTTGCTCACAGTTCCACAGACCTGGATTTAGGCCTGCTCTATAGTGTGGTATGTACAGAATTTGCACTTTTACCCCATGACAGTTTGCTCTCCACACGCATGCTGGTCAGTAGACCATAAAACGTAGGAGCAGAATTACTCTAAGGGCAGTTTACAATGGCCAGTTAACCAATTGATCTAATGGAGTTTGGTGTTTCTGGGAATAAAAGGGTTACCATACGAGGAGAGTTTGATGGCTGCGGGCTTATACTCACTGGAGTACAGCCCCAGAGCCCCTTGGCCCATCGAGTATGCTTCACCATTCAATTGTAGCTGATTTATTATTATTTTATTTTATTGATTATTATTATTTTATTATTTATTATTCCCCTCATCCTGTTCTCTGGCCTTCTCCCCATAACCTTTGATTCCCTGACTAATCACAAACCTATCAAGCTTTGCTTTAAATATACTCAATGAATTGAGTTCCACTGCTATCTGTGGCAGTGGATTTCAGATTCACCAATCTGTCTAAAGAAATTATTCCTCATTTCTGTTCTAAACAGATGTTTCTCTCTTCTGAGGCTGTGTCCTCTGGTCCCTGACACTCCAACTATAAGAAACATCCTCTCCACATCTACTCTAGCTAGGCATTTCAATATTCAATAGATTTCAAGGAAATACCCCTGTAACATTCTCGCTCGGGTGTGATGGAACCAGAGTTAAACGTCGAGGTAAACCGTTGTCAATGAAGACAGAATCACAGTAAGATTAACCGCTTACTGTTCACTCTTCCACATTAACGTATGGTGAAAACTGTTGATAAAACAATACAAGATTGGTACAGTATTTGTTTCCTTCTAGATATCACATTTACATCGTGAATACTTGCAAAGGTAAAACTACAACTACATTACATTAAAGTGCAGCATACAGTAGAATCTATCTACGCCATTGACTGCTTTAAATACACTTCAACACAAACTATCGACTCTTTAACTAACGAAAACATAAACCTTATCGACCATCGTTACTTTTAACGGAATCAGCGTTAACATTTTAATTCAACATATCGATTATCTATGACTTACAGCGTTGCTTTCACTATGTTTCTGGTGCGTAGAAAGACAACTGTTCTCGCGCTGGACTGGCACATGTGTGGCCCCCACCCTTGCGTCTTTCCCAAACCGGTATTTTCCCACAAGACGCGGCGAAACCGGATGTGACGTCATCACATGCCGCGATATATTACAGACAACGAATTTACTTAAACAATCCTAACTTTAACTAAAAAATGCTAACAAACGAATTACTAAGCAAAAATATTATAAACTAAATAACTGCCATAAAGGCAGCACAACCCCTCATTCTTCTAACCTCCAGTGAGTACAGGCCTTTAAACGCTCCTTGCATATTAACCCTCTCATTCCCAGAATCGTTCTTGCAAACAGATTCTAGAACCTCTCCAATACCAGCACATGCTTTCTCAATAACAGGCGCAAAACTAATGACAATACTCCAAGTGCAATCAAATTGGCCATTGTAAATTATCCCTAGTGTGCATGAGAGTGAGGGAATCTAGGACGAATTGTCATGAAAGTCAAAATAGGATAAATAGGATTAATGTCAAAGGGGTGTTTGATGTTGGAAAAGTACTTGATTGCTCTAAAGGCTCGTTTCCATGCTGTCGGAGTCTCCATATACAAATGAAGCTAAACTCTCAGGCACATCCCAGGTTGCAGGAGTACATGCTGAGGGACACACTGAAGCATGGTTCAGCCACTAGAGCTCATGGGGAAGGACCACAGTGTAGGGTCCTTTTCCTCAAGCTGAGTATTGTAATACGAATAAAGTCATCAGAGACACTGAAGCTAGTGGAGATAGAAGTGTTTTATTCAACAAAAGCGAGCAGGCGGCTTCATAATGAGACCCTTTCAGAGGAAGAGGCTTGTTCAGCCAAATATTACATGACCTTTTAGATGCTAAAGATCAAAGGACAATTCTACAGTTACAATGTATTTACAAAGCTTCTTTAAAATTACATATAAATTTCACACCTTCTTCAGTCTCCAGACATCCAAAATAAATGTTAATCAGCATTTTCTGGTTGTTCAATTAACTGCTGTCCACAGCTCCAGGAAAAATGTATTGCTCTGAATACATTTTAAATTTAATCAAGAATCCACTTCCAGGTCTAAAGATTGGTTGCCGAAGTTAGTGTTTGCTCCATACCCTATTTGCAGAATATGCCCCAACAGTGAGGGAGGGGCCAGACTGGGTGAGGATCAATGGTTTCTCTAGCAGTATACCACCCCAGACTGCCACATAATTGTCAGCAGTGCTATTGATGTGTAGCAATGAAGTACGTATTGGCTATGAATGTAAAGAATGAAAAGGCATTGAATGGTTTTCCTGTAAAAATGTTTTTTTAAAATTATGAATAAAGTTACTTCCTCTTTTTCTTCTTCTGTCCATTGGGATTATGGCTGATCCTCTTGCACTCCTGTTACGTGGGTTTTGAGGTGACTGACATAATCAGATTAGAACCTGTAGTTTCCACCCCAGATGCTTGACGCGATTATGATGTTGAATTCCTTCTACTGCATGTGGTGAACTTTCCAAAGCTTCTGCCTCAGATTCGACCTTCTTGATTCTCTTTGGAATGCTTATTTCCAGTCTGAGTCCTTATGGAACAAGGACTCCCATGAGTCAATGGGGATGTTGACAGTTTTCAAGGAGGCTCTGAGATTGCATTTGCAAGATTTCCCTCTGAATGCCTTGTTGTCTCTTCCAATGATGGAGCTCAGAAAAGACAAGGGATCCCAATCTTGTTCTTGCCTTGGATGAATACCATTAAGCAAGGAGTCCAGGAACCCTAGGTTGGGAACCATTGGAAAACTTCTATAGATGTACCTTGGAGAGCATTCTGACAGGCTGCATAATAGTCTGGTATGGGGTGGGGTGGGGGGGAATGGTGCTACAGTACAGGACCGAAAGAAGCTGCAGAGGATTGCAAACTCCATCTTGGGTAATAAGCTATAAAGTACCCAGGACATCTTCAAGGATCAGTGTCTCAAAAAGACAGTGTCCATTATTAAGGACCTCCAGCACCCAGGGCATGCCCTTTTCTCAGTGTTACCATCAGCTAGGAGGTACAGAAGCCTGAAGGCACACACTCAGCGATTCAGGAACAGCTTTCTTCCCCTCTGCCATCCGATTCCTAAATGGACATTGAACTCTTGAACACTACCTCACTTGTTTAATATATATTATCTCTTTTTTGCATGATTTTTAATCTAATCAATATACGTAAACTGTAATTGATCTATTCATTTATTTATTATATATTTTTTCTTCTAGATTATGGTATTGCATTGAACTGCTGGTTCACAGCACATGCCGGAGATAATACACCTGATTCTGAGTATGGCATCAGGTATGCAAATGATGTGGCCTTACTTTTGAAATCTACTGAAGCAATGAGGGTGAATTTGAGATCTTGTACTGTTGTATATTATAAAGGACAAGATCCTGCATTTATTTTAAAAATAGTCTAAAGAGTCTATTAACTTGCCCTGCTATTTCCATTGGTTTAGATGCATTTAAATCCAGAACTCTCAGTTCTTGAATCCTTTTAACATTGCAGTTTATCCTCCTATTGTCATCCTCCAAAATGTAACACTTACCTGCATCGTACTTCAATTGCCAACTACCCAACAATACCACCAGCCTTTCCCTGAGAGTGAGGAAACTCAATGTCTGATCAAGTGAAGCGCCAGGCTGAGTTGGAAAGGTCAGGAACAGGCTGAATCGTGGCAGCAGGATCCTGGCCCCAGAATAGTCCAAGAGTGAGGAACAGCCCGATGACTGCATGTTTTAAGCGCGGGGCTAAATTGAAAAGACCCGGATGTCAGGTCCAGAGGCAAGACAAGGACCAGCTCTGCTCACTGCTCAGTGATGTTTACTCAGCTCTATACTGAAACGCAGAGCCGACTGCAATGATGCCTGGTTTCATATTGGTGGCTTTGCAACATTTATTTGACTTTGAACTATGGCTGTTGCCTTCACCAGCTGAAGCAGTGCTTGGCTTCCATAAAATTGACTGTAGGGAGATAAATCTCAAGTTTGTATATGGTATACATACATTGAACTTTATATCTTACTTCTTGCCACTATGATAATGTAAGAATTTCTTGATCAAAATTATACATCACAGAAAGGGAGCCAAACAAAAAGAGCTGTATAAAAAAGAAACATCTCCAGCTGGACTGCTTTCTCATCAAGCATTAAAATCTTGCCCTTGCTTGTCTTTCTGTAATGTGGGAAAGAAGACGAGTGAATAGGGAAGTGCCTACAGCAAGGAAGAATTGACACCGTATTTTAACAAGGCTTCTAATATCAAATAAATATTGAAAGGATGTTGCCTCTCAGCACTGGAGGACAAACTGAGTGAGACATAGCTGGCAGACTGTGGAGATGAGGGATTAAAATTGTACAATATACTAATAATTGATTTGCTGTATTAATTCCTGTAATAAGAGGTGCAACTTTTCAACTGGCTATTATAATTTTAATTAGCCAGATTAAAAACTTATATTGAAGTATGTTCTGCAAGCTGTTAGGAGCTTTGGAGAAATGATAAAGTTGGACAAACAAAGAAACTCATTTACAGAAATCTGTAAGAAGCAGTGGTCATGCAAAAATATGTTAATAAAGTAATAGACAATTTGCCTTTATCCCAAGTGAGTTCGCATACAAAGGAATAGAGTTACAATGGAAGAAAGTTTTGATTAGAAACTATTCAGAATATGGTATTCAATCTAGACACTAAAACGAATATTTTGGAGTTGGAAGAGTCTTCAACACATTTTCAGCAAATGTATCTGGAACAAAGTTGTTTAAATTTTTAGGCCACTCTTGTGAGAAGGCTTGCATGTAGAAAATTAAGGGGTAACATAATTAAAATATTCAAGGTGTATAAATCTAATGCAAATCAAAGCTTTGATATCGAAGTTGGAGAGAAACGATTTCTTTGAGAATGGGAATTAGAATTATCAAGCACACAGAGATCTTTAATTCAGAGATATGGATCCCAATTCCACAGGGCAGCTGGAATAGTCAACTTCATGAAACAAAATTTGAAATCAGTTGGTAATATTGGTGAAATTTCAAAAAGTCAATTGAGTTTACAGTTGGTTAGTTCTTAACTATGGACATTCTGTAGGTAGGAGGAATTAGTTGCTTTGGCACAGCACTGTAGGCTGAAGGGAATGATGCTGTGCTGTATTGCTCAATGTTCTATGTGCTCTGAACACATTTAACCAGACATTCCAATCTGGGACTGCTGGGTAAATGCAGTCCTGAGGGGAACACCCACAACCAATTAAGAAATAAATTAGAGGCCTAGTGTTATATTTGTTCAAGGATTTGCAAGCAGTGCCCAGTGGAGCAGTCTACAATTTGAAGATCCTTTTGAAAGTTAACATATATATTTGCTGCAGAATACTGAGGACAAGAAGTAGTGGACATTGCCCAACCCATCACCGGTAAAGCCCTCCCCTGAATTAAGCACAGCTACATGGAGCACTGCCAAAGGAAAGTAGCCCCTGTCATCAAGGCCGTGCTCGCTTCTTGTTGCTTCCATTAGGAAGGAGGTACAGAATCCTTAGGTCCCACACCACCAGGTATAGGAACCATTATTATCCTTCAACCATCAGGCTGCTGAACCAGTGTGGATAACTTCACTCAGCTCAACACTGAACTGATTCCACAACCTATGGACTCACTTTCAAGTACTCTACTGCTCATATTCTCAGTAACTAAAATATATATCCCATTTATTATTTAATATATTTATTATTATTGCAGTTTGTCTTCATCAGCATGTTGGTTGCTTGTCAGACTGTATGTAGTTTTCATTGATTATATTGTATTCTTTTGTTTATCGTGAATGCCCACAAGAAAATGAATCTCATCTACATCTCTAAATAGATTCTGTATACTATTTTCCTTGAATATAGAAAGCAGGAGCTTGTCACTCATTAGGGATGGTGATCGATGCTTCTTCTAAGGAAATGGTGGATATTGTCACTCAAACGCACACGGACATTGATGCATCTGACAGTGAAAGAGCTGAGCACAAAATTTATCCTGTCAGTCACAATTTCTCAGTGGTTTACGGAGGCTGTCACTTGTTTGGTTTGTAATCTGTTGACAAAACTCATGTCCCATGGTCAGCCCTTCAGTTGATAGCCTTCAGATAAATCAGACGACTTCCTTTTTCAACTCCCGTTCCACTTACATTACATTCCATTCCTTCCATTTTGAAAGAGTCTTGATTAGTTCAGGGCATGAAAGGGATTTGGAGGGAAGGCAGAAGAGTGAGGCTAAGAGGGAAAATGGATCAGCCATGATGAAATGGTGGAACAGACTCGAGGGTCAAATGGCCTAATTCTGTTCCTATATCTCAGGCCTCTGGCAAATTGCATGGACCCTTTGTCAATTTGCATGTTTGGAATAAATTCTGAGGTTCCATTGATCATGAATTAGTAATTTTATCAGAGAGAAAATATTTTTAAAAATTCAAGCAAGCTCATGAGTGTTTTCTTTTTAAATACAAGTTCAACTTTATTGCCCTCTGGCTGTACCTATATACAAACAAATGAAACCATGTTCCTCGGGACTAGAAAACATATATAGCTAGCGCTAGGGTGCTTAAGATGTTTGCACAGTGCTGTATTTGTCAAGGAAGAGCAGTGAGAGCGTTTGTAAATCTGGCAGCAGGAAAGGATATTGAAAATGGCAAGAGTGGGGTGCAATGGAGGGGTGTGGAACAGGTAGTGGAGAAGAAATGCCAGAGATGTGGGGTGGTATGGGTGCAACCACACTCAAGCAAGATCATTTGATTCCAAAGAATTGGTTCATTGATCATTACAGAACATCTCTCTAGTTCCCACACCTCTCCCCTCTCCCTTCCCCCTCAGTCTACAATAGAGGCCCATATCAGAATCAGATTTATCATCACTGATATTTTTATGAAATATGTTTTATATGTAATATGAAATTGTGGTGTAATACCCAAAATTAAACTCTAGCTATACATACAGAGTCTCTAAAAAGTATTCACCATTCACCACCCGTCAAAGTTTTCATGTTTTATTATTTTACAACATTGAATCACATTGGATTTTATTTGACTTTTTTGTCACTAATCGACAGAAAAACTGTGTCAGAGTGAAAACAAATCTCTACAAAGTGATCTAAATTAAAGAGGGTGAATACCTATGCAATCAATTATTTTGTGTTTTATACTTGTAATTAATTTTGAACACTTTGTGGAGATAAGTTTTCATTTTGACACAGAAGTATCTTTTTTGTGTTGATTTTTGTTGTCAATAAAAGCAAAAATCAAATCCATTGTGATTCAATGTTGTAAAACATGAAAACTTCCAAGGGGGTGAATCTTTTTATATGCATTGTATGTACCTTTGACTTTTGTGGAGGACTGTTAAACAAAATATTACCATAAATAAGTTGATAAAAGTGCATGCACTGGTAAGAAATAAATAGTAAACAGCTTGTTGTCCTAGAGACGTGATCTTGGTGGTTGCAGGTACCTGAGGGAAGAAGCTGTTACCCAGTCTCTCAATCCAAGTCCTGATGCTCCTGTACCTCTTTCCTGATGGTAGAGGGGCAAAGAGATTATGGAATGGGTATTAGGGATCCTCAACAATGTTTCAGGCTTTTGATATGCAATGCTTCTGCAAAAAGTAACAGACAGGGAGGAGGGAGACCCAGTGTTCCTCTGAGTAGTTTTTACTATCCCCTGAGGGGTCTTGTGGTCCAATGCCTTGTAGCTTCTTACCACGCAGTGAGATAGTCAGACAGGACACTATCGATGAGGCTCCTGTAGATAGTTTGTGGAATGGGGGTGCGGAGTCTCATGTGCCTCAAACTCCTCAGAAAGCATGGACACTGCTGTGCGATATTGACGAATGGGAAAGCATTGTGGGTGCAGGTTAGATCCTCTTATGTTTTCAGTTTTTAATCAGTTATAACCAAAGTATGTAGACTTATGCATTTATAATAATAAAGAGCTTCATGAAAAGGTATGGACTTCCTTACATTTTCATAATAATTCCGTGGATTGTTGACATAGCTGGCAAGCTCCAACTTTCATGGCCTTTGTCTAATTCACTTTGATAAGGGGAACCTGAGGGGAAACTTTTTTTTCACTCAGAGGATGGTGTGAGTGTGGAATGAGCTGTCAGTGGTAGCAGTACATGTGATTTGATGTCAACTTTTAAGAGGAGTTCAGGACAGGTGCATAGAAAGGGTATGGAAGGTGATGGTCCAGGTGCAGGTTGATGGGATGAGGCAAAATAACACTTTGACATGGATTAGGTGGGCCAAAAGGCCTAATTCTGAGCTGTACTACTGTTGTGATTCTGAGGTGCTGGTGAGCTTCCAGTGTGGCAAAATCACTTTAACAGTACTGTTGGACAGGCTGTCCCAATGCTCTTGACCCAGGTCAGTGAAGGAAGAGGAGAACTGACAATGGCACGTCATTTGGGATGAAGCCTATTCTTTATCTTCTGGATGTAGAATTTGAAAGCTTTAAATAAAATGGTGATCATATGAAAGCACATTTCACAGTGTGACAAACTCAGGATGAAAGTGAATGGTTTGCATTGAATTTTTGCTAATAACTCTGAAAGACAATATATAGCTTGTAAAGCAAACAACACATTTTCTAAAATAACCATCATAAAACCAAATCATAGGCCTCTTTGTTCTCAGACATCTGGAATGAAGGAGATTAGACAGATACTTTATTATCAACATTAGGAAGTCCTTACCAAAGACTAATCACTTATTTGATTTTGAAAATGAATTAGAATGTCTTAAAATCTAAATTTGACACAGCATATGGATATAAAACAGGCAAGTAGAGTCATAGAATGAAAATAGGCCATAAGACTAAGATATTATCAGGATCTACCTCTCAGTAATAATGATCAGAGAGGCATAGAAAGGATCTGTATTTACTGATAAGTAACCTTTTTGCTGTCTCAACTAAAAAGCACCTGAGTTCACAAGCTAACTATGTGTGCAAGCTGACTAGGTTTCCCTGACCCTCTACAAACAGTTAATGAAGAAAACAGGTAATACCTGAGAAAGGAGCATAGGCATTCCTCATGGTCCTGCTCCAATCACCATGTGTCCATTGGGTCTTCCACAGGATGGTTGATCTTTGGAGAGTTGTCAATACTTTGCATTTGAAGCTCCCTACTCTTATAATGTTCCTCATCAGTTCAAATTATGTATCTCCATCCCATTGGCTCAAGGTCATCTGACCAACCTGGTTCATCTTCTTATTGGCTCTGGTCTAGGGCTACAACTAGTATTATTCTATGGTCTCTGCACTGAGCCTCATTCCTTTGTTTTTTTCAACTCTGACAGTTTCAAATCAGGAGACCCAGGTACTTTACATAATACATAGCTACTTGTCTGAGAATGGTCTCAGGTTTAATAGACCATTAGCTGAAATTCCTTGTGTCCACATTTAATTGCTCTGATTATCTCAGAGCAAGAATCAGTTCATTAAAGAGCTCTCACAATGGGGTCTGCAAGGGCAGTCTTACAAAATGGCAGCCTCCATTCCTGTTCACTGATTTTCATTCTTTATGGCCAACAAAGACATAGAATTAGGCCTTTCAGCCTGTCAAGTCTGTCCCACCATTTCATCATGGCTTATTCATTTCCCTCTTAACCTTATTCTCCTGCCTTCTCTCAGAAAATTGGCCAGTTTACTTCAGTAAGAGAATTAGGATGAACCCAACCTGCTACAATAAATCAACAAAATAATTTTGACTATTTATATTAATGCTACCCACTACTTTTCTATGTCTTCTTTATACAAACCATTCCTCAGAATAAACAGCAGTAATCTGTGTTCGCTTTGTTACCACGTGGAATTAAAGGTCGGTATGCATTCACGATCAGCATGCAAGCACCAGAGAGATAACAGAAGCAGTTGTCTGTTTAATCAATTTTATAGAGAATAATTGTACATTAATTAAATTTCAAAACATAGCAATGTAATCCATTTACCTTTTCAAATATAATCAGTGAACAATATTCACAGGATTTCATTACTTCAGGCTCTGGTGCGGATCATTCAGCTGCTTACATCTATTTGTGCGCTTTTTGCTTCTAGGAGATGTTTTCCTAAGATGTAGACAATGGTGAAGTCATTCAATTTAGGACCATAGGAGCAGAATTAGGCCATTCAGCCCAAGATGTCTGCTCCACCATTCTATCATGGCTGATTTATTATCCTTCTCAAGCCCATTCACCTGCCTTCTCCCCATAACCTTTGATGCCACGACTAATCAAGAACCTAGTAATATACTCAATGACAGCCTCCACAGTCGGACATGGCAATGAATTCCACAGATTCGGCACACTCTGGCTAAAGAAGTTTCTCCTTATCTCTGTTATAAATGGACATCCCTGAGCCCTCTGGTCCTAGACTGTCTCACTACAGAAAAGTTCCTCTCCACATCCACTCTATATAGATTTTCCAATAACTTAGTAGGAAAATATATAAAAACAGGATTTTCCAAAATATTAAGTATAAGTGATGATGAATCAAGTTAATAACGGGGATAGTTGGCAATTGGAATGGTAAACTAGATGTTGCTTTTTATTGCAAGGGGTTCAGAGATAAGGAAATCCTCCTACAGATGGAAAGAGTTTTACTGAGACATCACATTTGGAATAGCATGGCAAGTTTTGATCTCATATGTAAAACAGTTGTATTGGAGTAAATGCACTTAATAGTCTGATTCCTGTGATGACAGTAATTTTACTAGAATGGTTTCAGAGATAAGGGATTTCAGGGTACTTGGAGGCACATGGTAAAATAGCCCAAAATCAGCATGGTTTCCTTCTGTTGAAATTCTTTGAGGACTGAGAAAAGAGATTTGGTGGGTACTCGGATTTTCTGAAAGCTTCTGACAAGGTGCTGCACATGAGGTTACTTAACAAGCTATGAGCCCATGGTATTACAGGAAAGATTCTAGCATGGATAAAGCAGTGGCTGATTGGCAGGAAGCAAAGAGTGGGAATATAGTGGCAGATGGAATACAGTGTCAAGAAATGTTTGGTCATGCACTTTGGTAAAAGGAATAAAAGCACAGACATTTTCCAAGTGAGGAGAAAATTCAACAATCTGAGGTACAAATGGACTTAGAAGATCTTGTGCAGGATTCCCAAAAGGTTAACTTGCAGATTGAGTTGGTGGTGAGGAAGGCAAATGCAATGTTAGCATTCATTTTGAGAGGACTAGAATATAAAAGCAAAGATGTAATACTGAGGCTTTATAAGGTGCTGGTGAGTTCTCACTTGGAGTACTGAGAGCAGTTTTGGATAGACAATGTGGTCATGAGATCTTTAAAGGAACACAATAATAAAGGATCCTACATTTATTATAAGGCATTAATTTAACCATTAACTCTGATTATTTTTCCAGTGATGTTCCTTCATCTGCAGTGTATTACCAAAGCTTTCAGTTTCATAAGTAAAAATGCTGGAAAAATCCCGCAGGTCAGGCAGCATGAATGGAAAAAAAGGAGTACTGTTTCAGATGAGAAACAACACTGAGTTTTCCAGTGATTTTTTTTTCATATTTTATGCTAACAGTTTTTATTTTTATTTTTCAAAGTCAAGAGAAAATCTACAGTTGTTGGAGGGGATCTGATTGAAACATATAAGATTATTAAGGGATTGGACAAGATAGAGGCAGGAAATATGTTCCAGATGCTGGGAGAGTCCAGTACCAGAGGGCATGGTTTGAGAATAAGGGGTAGGTCATTTAGGACAGAGTTAAGGAAAAACTTCTTCTCCCAGAGGGTTGTGGGGGTCTGGAATGCACTGCCTCGGAAGGTAGTGGAGGCCAGTTCTCTGGATGCTTTCAAGAAGGAGCTAGATAGGTATCTTATGGATAGGGGAATCAAGGGATATGGGGACAAGGCAGGAACTGGGTATTGATAGGAATTGATCAGCCATGATCTCAAAATGGCGGTGCAGGCTTGAAGGGCCGAATGGTCTACTTCTGCACCTATTGTCTATGTCTATTGTCTATTTTCTATTGTCTAAATCCAAGCAAAGCGCACACAAAATGCTACAGGAACTCAGCAGGTTAAGCAGCATCTATGGGAAAGGGTAAACAGTCGAGGTTTTGGGCTGAGACACTTCATCAGGACTGGAGAGGAAGGAGGAAGATGTCAGAATAAAAAGTTGGGGTGAGGGGAAGGAGAATAGCGAGAAGGTGATAGGTGAAGCCAGGCGGGTGTTAGAGATAGAGGACTGGACAGGAAGGAATCTGATAGGAGAGGAGAAAGGGAAGGAAGAAGAGTTGGTGAAGGGACTTGGCCTAAAACATTGACTTACTTTTGTTTTTACTTTCTTGTCAGTTTACAGCATCACAGTATTTACATTCTGTATTATTGTGAAGCAAATAAATGGAGAATCTTTGTGTCAATACCCAGCATTCTTAGGCTGTGTTTTTCTGTTCATCTGACCTGTAATATTTTGTACTGGTAAAAAAGGATGAAGATCCTTAAGTTTCAAAGTCACTGATATCTAGGAGAGAATATAGACTTACCGGTACTTTCAAGGACTCTTCATCTCGTGTTCTCGATATGTTTTACTTATTTATTTATTTTATTTTCCTTTTTGTATTTGCACATTGGTTGTTTGTCTATTTTGTCTGTGGTCTTTCATTGATTCAAAGATACAAAGTACATTTATTATCAAAGTATGTATACAGAATACAACTCTGAGATTGTCCTCTTGCAGGTAGGCTTTCAAAGAAACATCAAACACACAATACTCAATAAAAGAACAAACTGCACAAACGGAAAATAATGAGTAAACAATAGACAGAAAACCAAACATCAAACCAGGAATCCAGAAGTATTCAATCCAGTTCATTTCAGCGCTATGAGCCGACGGCAGGCCATAGAGTTAATCTTCTTGGCTGTGGTGGCCAGTGCTATCATGTTTGCTGTTGTGTGCTGGGGCAGCAGGCTGAGGGTAGCAGACACCAACAGAATCAACAAACTCATTTGTAAGGCCAGTGATGTACTCTCTGATGGTGGTGGCTGAAAAGAGGATGCTGTCCAAGTTGCATGCCATCTTGGACAATGTCTCCCATCCACTCCATAGTGTACTGGTTAGGCACAGGAGTACGTTCAGCCAGAGACTCATTCCACCGAGATGTAACACTAAGCGTCATAGGAAGTCATTCCTACTTGTGGCCATCAAAGTTTACAACTCCTCCCTTGGAGTGTCAGACACCCTGTGCCAATAGGCTGGTCCTGGACTTATTTCCACTTGGCATGATTAACTTATTATTTAATTATTTATGGTTTTATATTGCTATATTTTTTCACTATTCTTGGTTGGTGCGGCTGTAACGAAACCCAGTTTCCCTCGGGATCAATAAAGTATGTCTGTCTGTCTGTCTGTTCTTTGAGGAGCCCCAGTCCGCACTCATCGCCCAATCGAACCATTCAAGAACAGTACAGAAAGAAACCAGAATCCAGAAACACATGCAACATGAACGTCAAGTCCCCCGAAACGAGTCCACAGCCACGAGCTGTGATATCAATCCTTACAGCGTGGAACCCAAGGCTCCTGCACTTTCCTCTGACAGGAGCAAGCAAGAAGGAGAGGGACGACTGGCAGAGGGATAGACTGACAGCGCTAAGCAGCCACCCCTTTCCACTTTTGTTTCTATCAACTTGCCGGTTGCCTCAGTCAGAGAGAAGCTGTGGAGATGATCATGGGCTCAAGCCCTACTTCCACTCTTCCAGGGTGCTAGGCCACACACTCTGCTCCCTACCTCACCGAACTCCCTTGGAAACAGCAAAGAACTGGAGCATTCATTCAGCTCAAAAACATACCATCAAAGTGTAAATCACATGCAGCTTCATAGTAGAAATATTTTTGAAAGGAGAGGTAAAGGAAGTAGTCACGTGAACTGTCTGAAGGGTGTCGTATTGTTTGCTGGCGCCATCTTGAGGAGTATTGTTCAATTCTATTGTGTTTCTTTATGTTTACTGTGAAGGCCAGCAAGAAAGTTAATCTCAGCATTGCCTATGGTGACATATATGTACTTTGATAACTATTGAACGTTGAATCAGAATTTTGCTATTTAATCTCTAATATCTGTAAAGGAAATGATCAGCTATCAAACATTGACACATAAAATTGTCTTAGACTTCTAAAGTTTAGTCCAATAATTGAACAGACAATCAGATGGTTCTGTCTTTGATTGTCTATCCCATCCCTGGACATGCCATTAAGTCAAGGACAGAGCAGTAAACTACTGAGGAAAGGAAATGGATGCATTTTGTTTTGAGTTCTCAGGCTTGAGCCAAAGACGCCTGGTTAATGAATGGATTTCTTCATTTGAATGGGTCACTAACACAGGAAAAATATGCTCCAAGTGTATTTTCTTGTGGTGCTACAGTAGCATAGTGATTAGCATGTAGTAATATTACATGTGGCGTTGCAGGGTGGAGAAACATCTCTACCAACGGAGGTGTAAGGTGCACCTCCCTCCGCTAGCCTGCAGGTCACCCTTAGGCCTTGGGAGCAGGTGGTGGATGGCCGTATGAGGAGCTGGTGCACATCACAGGTCCTGGTTATGTGACGACTGATGTCAGGCAGATAATCTCTGAGGAGTATTGATAATGGCTGGGGTCATTCATCTTGTAAAGGCTCTGCCCAGAAGAAGGCAGTAGCAATCTACTTTGGTATCAAAATTTGCTGAGAACACTCATGGTTATGGATAGACCATGATCACTTACATCATATTGATGATGATGAGTATGATAAGATGGACTCCTCACAACCCAACATGTTATAAGACCATAAGATATAGGAGCAAAATTTGGCCAATTGGCCCATCTAGTCTGCTCCGCCATTTCATCATGGTTAATCGATTTCCCTCTCAGCCCCAAACCCCTGCCTTCTCCCTGTATCCCTTCATGCCCTCACTGATCAAGAATCTATCAGCCTCTGTCAATGACTTGGCCTGCATAGCCACCAGTAACAATGCATTCCACAAATTCACCGCTCTCTGGTTAAAGAAATTCGTCCCCATCTCTATTCTAAAAGGACGCTCCTCTATTCTGAGGCTATGTCCTCTGGTTTTAGACTCCTGCACCACAGGAAACATCACATCCACTCTAACCAGGCCTTTCAACATTTGATAGATTTCAGCGAGGACCCCCTCATTCTTCTGAAATCCAGTGAATACAGGCCCAGAGCCATCAAATGCCCCTCATACGACAAGCCATTCAATTCCAGAATCATTTTCATGAACATCCTTTGAACCCTCTCCAATGTCAACACGTCCTTTCTTAGATAAGGAGCCCAAAAATGCTCACAGTAATCCAAGGGAAATCTTACCAATGTATTTTGAAACCTCAACAGTAGACTCTTGCTTTTATAATCTTACATCTATTGTTTACCTGTGCTGCACTTCCTCTGTTGCTGTTACACTTTATTCTACATTCTACATTCTGCTGTTGTTTACTTTGTTCTATTTCAATGCAATGTTTAATAATATAATCTGTATAAATAGTATGTAAGACAAGTGTTTCACTGTATCTCTGTATGTGTTCTTCCATATCCCAGCATCTTGTATTTCCAAGTATGTTCAGGAAGAGATTTGTAACACATGTGTAACACTGGTCATACCTCATGTGACTGGTCTCTGTACTCTTTATGAGAAAAGTCAAATCAGATAATATTACAGTAAGTGCTAGAAGGTCACCAGAAGCTCTAGGTATCGGAAGGAGGCAGTGAATAGAAAACACACACTTCTGGAGTTAAGTTTTGTTTATTTAACAAAAAAATAAGAGATTCAAAATATTTACATGAGTAAGAATAATTCAAAATTCCAATGTTCTGTTAGGTTCCAAATCTCAGATATCAAACAAAAACTAAATTCCTGTTTTTTTAGTTAGAACCAGTGATATTCATTAGAATGACCTTCATTACTCAAATTTCTCTAACTAATTAGATCTAGTGTTATTCCCTATTTAAACGTTTACAGACTAACATTCAGTTCCTTCAAATGAAAATAAACTTATACATCGAAGCATATTAAATCCTTCACATCATTAAATATTTCATCCCCGTGCTGGTTGTTCAATCTAGGTTAACTCGCCATCTTTTTTCTTGGTTTGTTGGATGAAATAGGTGATCATCCACGGAAAGTCAATTCACAAACTTATACAAAAAAAAATTACCTGTGTACAGCAAGATTACAATCCATAAGTTTTTATATACATTCTGTTTTCTATATCAAAATAACTCAATATCACATTGTCATTTCCGAACATTTTTCAGTTACAACACTACTCAATGTATTTCACAAATTATACACTCAGAACAGTTAAAGTTTTAGCTCACCAGAGCCCTCGGTGTGATTTAACAAAACTAATTTCCAGTTACACGGTAGAGATCTTGGACGTTCACCTCTGCCAATATTGTCTCAATGTAGCTGCTTCTTCTTATAGCTGTAGCTTCAATCACTCTTTTATCGATATTGTCTCTCCCCCAGGGGTTTCACCCTGAGGTTTTCAAGTAAGGTAGAGATACTCACTACTAATTCCACTTTTAACAGTTTAGGTCTTTAGTTTCTAATAGTTTGCTACATTTTTTCTACTTTCCAAGTTCTCTATTATTTTTAATTTGGTAAACTTCATTTTCATCCATCCACAGGTGGAGCTTTCTAACATTACATCTTTGGGTTTAATTAACCTGGGTTACAAGATGGCGCCAGTGAACAATGCAACCAAGGGCAACAGCCTTCAGACGGTTCATGATGCTACTTCTTCTCTCACATTCTGTCTGCGTTTTCTTTCAAATGTAGTTCTGCTACTGCTGGAGCATGTTATTTACATTTTGATCGCGCGTCTTTGGGTCGGTTGAGCGATCTGGTGCTTTGCTGTCTCCAAAGGTGTTTGGTGTGGTCTCAAACAAAGCATGCGTCCTAGAGGCCAAGAAGCCTGGAGACGGATCGCGAACCCATGATTGACTCCATTACTGAATGATCTCACTGACTGAAACATCAAGGAAGATTGAAATCATTGAGGTGAGAGCGGAAGGCCAGCGGGTGTTCAGCACCATCTACCAGCCTCTCACTCACTGCTGCCAGAGGAGCATCACTGCATTCAAATAACCTCTCTCTCCACCTCGCTCGATGCTGTTGAGGGATTATGTGGGAGTCCTGGGTCTTGGGCAAGGTTTAATTGACGCAGTTTGTGGATTGCACTCTGTAGTTCACATTATGATATGTTTCTGCTTTCTGGTCAATCCTTTTCTGTTGCTATTTTGGGCGATTTTGATCGAGGCAGCCAGCAGATAACAAGCGACACTGCACTAGATTGAACTAAGCTGAGCGAACTGAAAATGCCTGGACTCTTTCAATAACTTTTATAGTTTGGTGTATTATTTTCGGTGTTTTTCACTCTTTTTTGTCATTTTTGCATTTTTTTTGCACAGTGTGGGAGAGGGGGTTGATGTTTTCTTTGAATGGATGCCATGGTTTTCTTTGTGTCATGGCTGTCTGTGGGAAGTTAAATCTCAGGGTTGAACACTGCATACATGCTTTGATAATAAATGTACTTTGAATCAATTCGATTCTTAACCGCTAGTGAATTCCAGCACAGTGCGCAATGCAGATCTATGGTGTATGAGAACAGTAAATCAAAATAGACTAATTACCTGCATTTTAATTAAGGCCAAATCCCCAACTCAAAAGGACATAATAGTTATCCCTGGAGTAAAGTGGACTTGGTCTGCAACAGATTAATACCATGAGTTCAGTGTTACGGTGGGAGATCAGGTACATCAGGGACCTCTCTCTGACTTGTGTCTGACTTTTGAATTTCAGTCTACAAGTGTAGAAATCAGAGTGGGGAGCTGATCCCTGCACAGCAGGTTCTATGGAATCGTCAGCCAAGAATGAGAATGATTGGGTGCAGTATCACGGCTGACAGTTAATATCGATTCCACTTTTCTCCCCAGACATTCCTGATCCTTATTTCTATTGGATCTTTTAAAGTCCGGAAGCTATCAATCTGGGCCTTGAATGTACTGAGTAACTAAACTTTCACAGTCTTCTAAAGTTTGAAGTCCTGAAATTTCATAACACAATTTTGGAAGAAATTTCTTTTTATTACCCAACAGTATGTCTCTGAGATTCTCCTGCTAGACAAAACATCTTTTCAACATCTCCCTCATCAATTCATGTGAGAATCCTCTATGTCTCAATGAGGTCATCTCTTATTCTTCTAAACTCTACTGGATGGGCTCCATCAGAATAAGAATCAGATTTAATAGTACCAGCATATGTTGTGAAGTTTATTGTTTCTGTGACAGCAATACAAAATAGAGAAAAAAAAACGTGTGTTTCAGTGAGTATGTATATGAGTTAAATCAAATAAGTAATGCAAAAATTAAAATTAAAAGAAGTAGTGAGGTAGTGTTCATGGACTCATTGTCAATTCAGAAATCTGATGGCAGAGGGGAAGAAGCTGTTCCTGAATTGTTGTGTGTGTGTGTGTGTGTGTCTCCAGGCTCCTGTACCTCCTTCTTGATGGTAGCAATAAGAAGAGGGCATGTCCTGGGGGATGGGTGTGCTTAACGATGGATGCCGTCAATGTTCCCCCGATTTGTAATGACCAGTGTGTGCAAAAATATCGCGCTGTGTGTTGTTGCATGAATGAAGTCACCAGAAAAAAGTACCAGTAGATACAAAGCAGCTTCTTTATTTGACAAAACAGGCAAGCATCATACAGAGACACTTCTGGTGGATAGGTCTCCTGGCCCAATGTGGGGCTCGATATTTTATGTGCCAAACATTATAGGACAATTCCATATTTACAATATATGGACAATGCTTTCTTAGAAACTATATACAACCTTCACCCCTCCTGATTCACATCGATACCACAATCATCCAAATGAATTTTAATCAGTATTGACTGGTCTAAGATTCATGGCTTTTAGGAACCCATTGTTCAGAATTGCACTCCAAATTAAATCCACAATACATATCCAGATGTGAAGACTGATAGCCAAAGTCAATTGTTAAATGTATATGCTCTAAAACAAAAAATTGCTCTAACACTGTACATTTGTCCAGTGACAACAATATGTGTGCACTGTATTTTATATATAGACATTTTCAGTTTAATAGCCAGCAAAAGACTGTCAATAAGAACTTTGATCACCTCTGCGTTTGATCATTTTCTCTCTTGTTCATCTGCACTCTCACAAAACATATGTAGCAGGCCTGTAGCAGGTAATGAAGGATTTTCTTCCCAGAGCTTTTGCACACCAACTATATGTGATTTGCTTGCCAAATGACACTTTAAACAGCTATTCCACTTTACATGAACTAGCAATTATTTTGCACTTCACGCCCTATGCTTTTTTGGAATTCAACATAGTGAATCAATAATTTCTTCAATAAAACATTATAAATAAGCCAATTCTAAAATCTGCAGACAAATCGTTGCAGCTTCACATTGTCAACACCATCCACATTAGAAACTGGAAAAGGAAATTGATTGTGTATGATCGTGAAATATTTTTAAGATGCCGACAAGGTAGAGGGTGATAATCTTTTGTACACTGTTTAAATTTCTTTGTGCTCTGGTAGCAAGTGATGTGTGCGCACACACGCACGATCACTGGTTTCTTCCTTTCTAAGGCATTGCTCCACAGCGTTTCCAACAATCTGTCATTACCACATTACTCATTGTCTATTTATTCAGAGAGACAATGTGGAACAGACTCTTCCAGTCTAACGACCCAGCAACCCAGCTATTTAACCCTAGCCCATTTAAAATGACCAATTAACTTACTAACTGCAACATGTATGGACACTGAAAAATATACCTTTATCTCCCTTCTGCTTCTGCTTTTTGATAAATAGCTTCATTTAAAATTTAATTTATTTCTAAGAGTTAACATGTGTGGAAGAATTGGCAATTATAGTCTAATAGTGAGGTAGATCAGCCATTCATGAAGTCATCTCTTTACAGACATTTGACCCTTATACATTTCATATTAATTTCTTTAATCTGAAATCACATTGTACACAAGCACACTTATGTTGGACTTATCATCTGTTCCCCAAAGCAAGAGTTGGAGCATCAATTCTAAAGTGAAAGTGAAGTTAAGGGCTTGTTCACTCAGCGGTGCAAATGTGAAAGGGAAATTGTGGATGCAGACTTGAAAACAATATTTGAGATGTGGCAAAGAAGTGGCAGATGGAATATGGCGTTGTGAAGTGCATGGTCATGCACTTTTGTCAAAGAAACAAAGGCACAGACAACTTTCTAAATAGAGAGGAAGTTCAAAAATGGGAGTTGCAAGGGGGTCTTCGGAGTCCTTGTGCAGGATTCCATAAAGATTAATTTACAGGTTGAGCCTGTGGTGAGGAAGACAAATGTAATATCAGCATTCATTTTGAGATGACTAGGATATAAAAGCAAGGATGCAATGTTGAGTCTTTATAAGGCACTGGTGATGCCTATCGGAGTATTGGCAAATGATACTTAAAGGGTTGACGGTGGATATGCAATGGCAAGCATTTAAAGATCGCATGGATGAACTACAACAATTGTTCATCCCAGTTTGGCAAAAGAATAAACCAGGAAAGGTTGTGCACCCATGGCTGACAAGGGAAATTAGGGATAGTACCAAGTCCAAAGAAGAAACATATAAATTAGCAAAAAAAAGGCACACCTGAGGACTGGGAGAAATTCAGAGACCAGCAGAGGAGGACAAAGGGCTTAATTAGGAAAGGGAAAAAAGATTATGAGAGAAGACTGGCAGGAAACATAAATACTGACTGTAAAAGCTTTTATAGATACGTGAAAAGAAAAAGATTGGTCAAGACAAATGTAAATCCTTTACAGTCAGAAACAGGTGAATTGATCATAGGGAACAAAGACATGGCAGGCCAATTGAATAACTACTTTGGTTCTGTCTTCACTAAGGAGGACATAAATAATCTTCCGGAAATAGTAAGGGACTGAGGGTCTAGTGAGATGGAGGAACTGAGGGAAATACATGTTAGTAGGGAAGTGGTGTTAGGTAAATTGAAGGGATTAAAGGCAGATAAATCCCCAGGGCCAGATGGTCTGCATCCCAGAGTGCTTACGGAAGTAGCCTAAGAAATAGTGGATGCATTAGTGATAATTTTTCAAAACTCCTTAGATTCTGGATTAGTTCCTGAGGATTGGAGGGTGGCTAATGTAACCTCACTTTTTAAAAAAAGGGAGTGAGAAACCGGGGAATTATAGACCGGTTAGTCTGACATCCGTGGTGGCGAAAATGCTAGAGTCGGTTATCAAAGATGTGATAACAGCACATTTGGAATGAGGTGAAATCATCGGACAAAGTCAGCATGGATTTGTGAAAGGAAAATCATGTCTGACGAATCTTATAGAATTTTTTGAAGATGTAACTAGTAGAGGGGAGAGCCAGTAGATGTGGTATATTTAGATTTTCAAAAGGCTTTTGACAAGGTCCCACACAGGAGATTAGTGTGCAAACTTAAAGCACACGGTATTGGGAGTATGGTATTGATGTGGATAGAGAATTGGTTGGCAGACAGGAAGCAAAGAGTGGGAGTAAACGAGACCTTTTCAGAATGGCAGGCAGTGACTAGTGGGGTACCGCAAGGCTCAGTGCTGGGACCCCAGTTGTTTACAATATATATTAATGATTTAGACGAGGGAATTAAATGCAGCATCTCCAAGTTTGCGGATGACACGAAGCTGGGCAGCGGTGTTAGCTGTGAGGAGAATGCTAAGAGGATGCAGGGTGACTTGGATAGGTTAGGTGAGTGGGCAAGTTCATGGCAGATGCAATTTAATGTGGATAAATGTGAGGTTGTGCACTTTGGTTGCAAGAACAGGAAAACAGATTATTATCTGAACGGTGGCCAATTAGGAAAAGGGGAGGTGCAATGAGACCTGGGTGTCATTGTACACCAGTCATTGAAGGTGGGCATGCAGGTACAGCAGGTGGTGAAAAAGGCAAATGGTATGTTGGCATTCATAGCAAAAGGATTTGAGTACAGGAGCAGGGAGGTTCTACTGCAGTTGTACAAGGCCTTGGTGAGACCGCACCTAGAATATTGTGTGCAGTTTTGGTCCCCTAATCTGAGGAAAGACATTCTTGCCATAGAGGGAGTACAGAGAAGGTTCACCAGATTGATTCCTGGGATGGCAGGACTTTCATATGAAGAAAGACTGGATCGACTAGGCTTATACTCACTGGAATTTAGAAGATTGAGGGGGGATCTTATTGAAACGTATAAACTTCTAAAGGGATTGGACAGGCTAGATGCAGGAAGATTGTTTCTGATGTTGGGGAAGTCCAGAATGAGGGGTCACAGTTTAAGGATAAAGGGGAAGCCTTTTAGGACTGAGATGAGGAAAAATTTCTTCACACAGAGAGTGGTGAATCTGTGGAATTCTCTGCCACAGGAAACAGTTGAGGCCGGTTCATTGGCTATATTTAAGAGGAAGTTAGATATGACCCTTGTGGCTAAAGGGATCAGGGGGTATGGAGAGAAAGCAAGTACAGGGTTCTGAGTTGGATGATCAGCCATGATCATACTGAATGGCGGTACAGGCTCGAAGGGCCAAATGGCCTAATCCTGCACCTGTTTTCTATGTTTCTATTGTGAGCAGTTTGGGGCCCTTTAGAAGGGATGTGCTGACATTGGAGAGAATTCACAAGAGGTTTATGAAAGTGATTCCAGGATTGAAAGGCTTGCAATATAAAGAGCCTTCGATGTCTCTGGTCCTCCACTCATGAGAATTCAGTAGAATGAGTCATGACATCATTGAAACTTACTCATTTTGAGATGACTGGAATATAAAAGCAAGGATGCAATGTTGAGACTTTATAAGGCACTGGTGAGGCCTATCAGAAAGGCCTTGAAAGAGTGGATGTGGAGAGGATATTTCCTATTGTGGGAGAGTCTAAGACCAGAGGACACAACTTCAGTTTAGAGGGATGTCCTTTTAGAACAGAGATAGGGAAGAGTTTCTTTAGCAAGAGAGTGGCAAATCTGTGGAATTTGTTTCCTGTAGAGGCCAAGGCATTGGTTATATTTAAAGCAGAGATTGATGGATTCTTGAATAGTCAGGGCATGAAGGGATATGGGGAGAAAACAGGAGATTGGGGCTGAGAAGGAAAATGGGTCAGTCATTATGAAATGGCAGAGTAGAATCAATGGGCCAAATGACCTAAATCTGCTCCTATATCTTATGATCTTATGTTTGGATAACTACATGGATGGGAGGGGAATAGAAAGCTCTGGTCCAGGTGTGAGTTGATGGCACTGCAGAATAACAGTTTAGCACAAACTAGATGGGCTAAAGGGCCTTTTCTCTGTGCTATAGTCTTCTATGACTCAATAACTCTAATTCAAAACTGACAAACACAAGGAAATCTGCAGATGCTGGAAATTCAAACAACAACACACACAAGATGCTGATAGAACACAGCAGGCTAGGCAGCATCTATAGGGAGAAGGGCGAAGGCCGCAGGGTCTCGGCCCGAAACGTCGACATCACTTCTCCCTATAGATGCTGCCTAGCCTGCTGTGTTCTACCAGCATTTTGTGTGTGTTGTTGTTCAAAACTGACATGTTAGTTCTGCAATTTTTCTCGTTTTTTCTGTATGCTTTCCTGGTGTTTGTTCTTGCAATTTCAATAGGTTGAATAGGTACATTTAATGTCAGAGAAATGCATACAATATACATCCTGAAATTCTTTTTCTTTGCAAACATCCATGAAAACAGAGAAGTGCCCCAAAAAATGAATGACAGTTAAACGTTAGAAACCAAAACTCCCCCAGCACAGAATGCAACAAATCCCCCCTCCCTGACCAGCAAAAAGCATCCATCGAGTACTCAAGCTTACAGCAAGATATGAATAAAGACACAGACTTGTAGTACCCCAAAGACTATTCATGCCCCGGTAATTTGACATACCACAGGCTCTCTCTCTCTCTCTCTATAATAAGACAAAAAGGGGTGTCCCATTCTACAGAGAGAGGGGAGACATAACAAACAACTCACTGATTTATGATGTTAAAAGGCTGTTGTGTCAGTTTAATGAGTTATGCGCCCAGAGAATCGGCTCTGGATGCACAGCTCCTGCTGTTCCGTGTTCTCCTGCGATGCCTCAGTCGGGGGCATTGGCCTTCAATCAGCCCATCTCCAGAGCCATGGAAATCCGGCACCCTGAAATCCGGCGCGCTGGTCTTCCAGGCCACGTCCTCGGCATATCAGAAAGTGGCTGGCCGTGAGTGGGTTCAATCCCTGCAGAGAACGGAAGTCAGAGTGTAACTCCAGGTCAGGATCTTCAAAAGAACCTTGAAAAGGCAAAAAATGAGATATCAAAGATAAAAACAGAGCTGTTTCCAAAGATGCAAGCAAAGGAATCACCGTTCAACGCCATCTTAACTTTGCCCCACCCTCTAAGTGTGATGCAATATCTGATATGCAATTCTTCTGTTTGACTGGTGCTTTAATAGAAGAGAAATTGATAATTCAAAGCATAATTTATCCAATATGAAGATTTAAGTTTATTTTATTAATTTCAATAATGTTATGTCTATCAAAGCTGATTTGTTTGAAATTTAACAGTGAGTGGATAGAAAACGTACTGCAGGAGATCAGAATCAGGTTTAATATCATCGGTATATGTTGTGAAATCTGTTGTTTTTATGAAAACAGTACGATGCAATATATAATAATAGAGAAATAAAATGTGAATTACTGTAAGTGCCCTGGTTCATATTTTTTACTGGTATGCTGTTCTATATTGCAGCTCATGCTGTCTGTGCGAGCGGCTTGTTTTCAGTTTATGTCTGAGTTACTGTTGGAGATAAGAGAGAGCAAAAACATGTGCCATCCAATTGGTTTGGTTGGATTAAGGGGAGGTTTCTCTCGTGGGCTTGGGGCTTTCACTCGAGAGGAGATGGAGAGAGAAGATGCCGGGGAGAACCGGTCGTAGCATATGATCTGGTGGGAGTTCGGTTTGCTCGAGATGGATTTTGAGCGACGTTCGGAAGGTGGCGTGTGCTTTCAAATTGACTGAGGGCCCAGCGCGTGAGTGACAGAGAAGTTCAAGATGAGCTCCAACTTGTGCACATTTGACTGTTTGATTAGGATGGACCTTTTCCTTTTTGTTATTCTTTACTAACCCTTTAGTTAAGATTCATAAAAATAATTCCTTTAATCACATGCAGTGTACTGTCTGTTATTTTGTGACATTAATTTGTAACAGGGTAACAAATTACACAGCATCTACACAAACAGGGGGTTTTGGGGTGGGCTCGTGCCTCAATCTCACAAGTTTGGTGAGGCCAGAGATGGTCTTCCCTAGACCTTTGCAACCAAGGAAACCAGTGGTGTTTCATATATAGATATATATATATATATATTAAATTCAATAAATAGTGCAAAAATCAAAATAAAAAACTAACGAAGTAGTGTTGATGGGTTCAATGTTCATTCAGGAATTGGATGGCAGAGGAGAAGAAGCTGTTCCTGAATCATTGAGTGTGTGCCTTCAGGCTTCCATCCCTCCTTCCTCATGGTAGCAATGAGAACAGGGCATGTCCTGTGTGGTGGGGCTGTTTAATAATGGATGCCGCCTTCTTGAGCCTTTCCTCCTTGAAGATGTCCTGGATGCTGGGGAGGCTGGTGCCCATGATGGAGCTGACTAAGTTTACAATCCTATGCAGTAGCCAAACCCCCCCCCCCCCCCACCATAACAGATGGTGATGAAGCCAGTTAGAATGCTCTCTATGGTGTATCTGTAGAAACATACGAGTGCCTGTTGGTGACATACCAAATCTCCTCAAACTCCGAATGAAATATAACTGCTGTCGTGCCTTCTTTGTAGTTGCATCGATATGTCGGGTCCAGGATGCATCCTCAGAGATTTTGACACGCAGAAACTTGAAGTTGCTCATCCTTTCCACTTCTCATCCCTCTGATACGTGGGTGAAATTCCTTCCTTCCCTCTTTCAAGTGGACTTGTAACACAGGGTTTAAAATAAATTGCAAATAGAATCAAATGCTGCAGTTACAAAGAAGTCAAGACAGCGGCTATATTATATCAGGAGTCTTAGGAGATTTAGTTTGTCATCTAGAGCACTTTAAAACATCTACAGATGTACTGTGGAGAGCATTCTCAATGGCTGCATCACCATCTGGAATGGGGGGGGGGGGCGCGGTGGTGTTGTCTACTGCACAGCACCAAAATAAGCTGCAAAGAGCTGTAAAATCAGCTCTATCATGAGCCTCTGTAATATCGAAGACATCTTCAAGGAGTAGTGCCTCAGAAAAGTAGCTTCCATCATCAAGGACCCCCAGCACCCAGGACATGACTTCTCATTGTTACCGTCAGGAAAGAGGTACAATGGTCTAAAGGCACACACTCAGCAATTCAGCAATCCTTCCCCTCTGCCTTCTGATTTCTGAATGGACATTGAGGTCATGAACTCTACCTCACAATTCTTTTCAATTTCTGTTTTTGCACTACTTATCTTCATTTAACTGTTTGATATATGTATATACACAATTACTGTAATTCAGTTTTTAAAACTTTATTCTGATGCTGACTCTGAAAAGGGCTTTAAACATTAGTGTGCTGGGCAGGTCTAGGTAGAAGAACTGAAGGTAAGGAGCATAACTCCAGACACAAGCATGTTTAAGGCATGCCTAATTTGTGTTGGAATATCTGTACTCATGTTTCCAAGCATTTCAATCCCTGTGCAAAGAGGGAATGAGAAAAAGATTTAAGATTCCTTGTCCATTCTTCACTGCTTAACATCTGGAAGGATGGCTTGTCCAAGGATTATTCAAGTGAAGATCAGAGTCATATCTACAATATTCTCGATCGGATACTTATGTAATTCTTCACAGGATGCAGGCCGACTCCAACAAGTGAATTCAATTATATTCTTTCCAAGGATTACTAAATAGTTCATCTGTGTCAAAATGAGGTTAATTTATTCTGAATGCATTTGGGAATTTGTACAAAGTACTTCAGCTCATTAGAGGCTTTGCAAAGTCTTAGATTTTGAGGGAGACCATCTAAAATACAGAGAGTGGAGATTCCACATGGGGCAAATTCTTCACTCAGAGGGTGGTGAGAGTGTGGAACGAGATGGTTTGATTTCAACATTGAAGAGAAGTTTGGTCAATTCCATGGTGGAAGGGGTATGGAGGGCTATGTTTCGGGTGTATGCTGATGGGAAAAGGCAGGTTAATGCCTTCAGAGGCCGCTTAATTAGCTATTATCTATATCTAATAAAGTGGTTACTGTGTGCACATTTGTGGTTTTCTGCTGCTATAGTCCATTCACCTCAAGGTTCGAGGTGTGCATTCAGCAAATTCTCTTCTGCATACAGGTGGTTTTTTGACAAGACCTTCCTGTCAGCTTGAATCAATCTAGTTATCCTCCTCGGCCTCTCTCATTAACAGGGCATTTTCACTGACAGAACTGCAGCTCACTGGATGGTTTTTTGCACCATTATCTGTAAACTCTAGATACGGTTGTGCATGAAAATTGTAAGAGATCAGCAGTTTCTGAGATACTCAAACCACCCCTTCTGACACCAACCATGGTCAAAGTCACTTAGATCACATTTCTTCTCCATTCTGATGTTTGGTCTGAACAACAACTGAACATCCTGATTATGTCTGCATGCTTTTATGCATTGAGTTGCTGCTACCTGATTGGCTGATTAGTGAGCATTAACAAGCAGGCGTGCAAGTGCACCCAATAAAGTGGCGACTGATAGTAGATCAGTACAGACTGGATGGGCCAAAGGGCCTGTTTCTGTGCTGTAGTGCTCCATGACTCTATGACAAAAAAAAAATAACTGGATTGGCTATGCCAGCGGCTGACATGAAGCATGAAGGGATGCTCCCAAAAACAAATGACATTGTTCTGCATCTGACTCTCGGCTGGTTCTGATACTTACTCAGATCTGCTAACAGACGTGTGTGTCAGTACCAACAAGTATGCTTAGTGCTATCTTGGAAATGCATTGAGAGCTTGCTGGGTGTATCAAACAGCATAAAGAATTTCAAACAAATCCACATCTTACAGAGGCAGACTGGAACAGCAAGAAAAGCTGATGTCTCACTGCTCCAGCACCCTACGTTTGATCCTGATCTTCAGTGCTGTCTGTCTGTAATTCATGTACACTCCCTGTGGTGTCATGAGTTTTTCTGGGTGCTCTAGTTTCCTCCCACATCCCAAGGACATATCGGTTGGCAGGTTAACCGACCGTGGTAAATTGCCGCTCCTGAATATCTAAGCACCAGAATCTGGGAATGAGGGAGTAATAAAACTGATCTAGCAGAGAAATAGTGTCAATCGATGGCTGCACCAGTGACCTTAACTCTCAGAGGAGGCTGAAGAGACCTGGACAATGAACATCAATCCTGATGACCTTTCACAAATGTGTAGTATGGAGCTCCCTAATATGCTGCGTCGCTGCTTGGTATGGGAACAGCACTGCAGTGGACAAGAAGGCTTTACAATGGGTAGTCAAAACTGCCCAATGCATCACCAGTACCGGCCTACCCACCATCAAGGACATTTATACAGAAAGGTCCCAGGAAAGGGCCAGTAACATTATGAAAGCCCCCACCCATCCTGCTCATGGACTGTTTGTCCCACACCCATCAGGGAGGAGACTATGCAGCATTTATTCCAGGACCACCAAACTCAAAAACTCAGTTACTTTCCCCAAACAGTAAAGCTGACCTACAACTCCACTCATTAACTCAACACCCCCAGCACCACTACTTCATCACTATTTCCTATCAGTCACTTTATGTACAGATACCCCTGTACCTGGCATCAATTTATGGACATACAATCAATCTATGAATATAAGCTATCTTATGTATTTATATTCATTGTGGTTTTTTTATGCAGCATCAAATATAGAGTAACAATTATTTAATTTTCCTTTACACTTGTGTACGGGAAATGACATTAAACAATCTCAAATCTTGATGGCGGACAATGAACTCATTGATCCTATTTGGGGTTTTTCTGAGCTCTATAACTTGTTGGTACCATGACTGTAAGAGAAATATAAGTGATGATAAGGGAAACAAAAGCACGAGGAAAGCATTTATGAAAATGAATAAGACAGTCAACGCTTTGTGCCAAGACCCTTCTTCAGGACTGGAAAGGGAGGGGGAGGACACCAGAGTAAAATGTGGGTGGAGAGGAAGGGGACTGGCTGGAAGGTGATAAGTCAGTCCAGGTGGATGGGACAAGTAAAGTCCTGGAGAAGAAGGAATCTGATAGGAGAGAGGAGCAGACCACACGAGAAAGGGAAGGTGGAAGGGACCCAGGGAGAGGTAATAGACAGGTGAGAAAAGGTAAAAGGGAATAGTGTCACAACCACGGACTCAGCACTGCAATAGATACAGAAATATGCACGTGCCAGCTAATTATTATTTCATTGTAATAGTGTTTAACTCCATGCTTGTTGTCATAGTGCTTGTCGAGACTTGAACACAGCAATGCTTTGCTGCCGGCATTCTGCCTTGCCTGAGAAATTGGACTGTCGAGCCAACTGACTCCAAAGACTAGCCGAATCCATTTTATTCTTAGTTGTTCTTTTCAGCTACAGTGTATACTTCATTTACCTTTTGTGTGTTTTAGTTAACGGCCCTGTTTGGCCTAGTGTTTATTGTTTTCTTTTCCCTTTAACACTGTTCACATTAAAGTCTGTGAAATATTGACCTGGTTCAGTGTCTCTCACTCCGCAGTTGGGCCATATCCGAACTGGATGGCAGCAAGTCTTGACCACAGAAAGATGGATCCAGTGGAGAGACAGCAGCTGCCCTTGGCCATAAGATTCATTGGTCCGAGTGATGTTCTGTTCCAATTCCTATGTGTGAACTCTTGTTTCTATTTCCAGCATGATGGAAGGATTTTGCGAAGTAATAGGCCCAGCAAAGTCTGAAGAGTGACATTTTGGATTTGGTGGCCTGAGAAGAGAGTGCCTTCTGTTCTCAGCGCATGTCCTGACTCTGCATTCCGAGAGTCCCAGGTCTACTTACTCAGCTTCTCCAGTCTTCAGTCTTTCTCTGGTATCCAGTCCAATCTTTTCAAATCTCACGTATCCAGATCCCCAGCTTTGTGGTTCTGTGACTCAGGTCTGCATAACAAATGAGTGCTTCAAGCAAGCTTATCAATTGATTCAACAGATCATCATTCAAGTTGATAGTGTAAATTCCGGAAGAGCCCTACTCCAAAAGCTGATCCCTGGATTGGGTGTGCAAACACACAAGTAAAGTAACCCTATTAAGAGTATTTTTAGCCTCGTGATGAAAGTCATGCTACAGACTGGGAAACCTGAACTTTCGTGCAGCAAATTAAACAGATCTGCAGAGAACCAGCCAGCTTAGTGATGAAACAAAACAATACACGCTAAGCCAAACAGAGCCATTAACTAAAACTCTCAAACGGTAAACGAAGCATACACTGCGGCTGGAAAGAACAACTAAGAATAAAGTGAATACAGCTAGTCTCCAGAGTCAATCGATTCGACAGTCCAAATTCTCAGGCAAGGTGGAATGCAGGGAGCGAAGCATTGCTGTGTTCAAGTCTCAACAAGCACTATGACGACAAGTATGGAGTTAAATACTATCACAATGAAACAATAATTAGCTGACATATGCATATTCACAAGCACAATTGCTGTATCTACTGTGGTGCCAAATCCGTGGTTGTGACAAATAGAGGAAGAAGGAAGGGGAAGGGAAATTGTTTTACTGGAAGAAGACATCAATATTCATGCCATCAGGTTAGAGGGTACCCCGACAGAATATAAGGTGTTGTTCCTCAACCCTGAGAGTGTCCTCATCTTGGCACAATGGACCAATGGAGCCCATGGACCAACATGTCGGAAAGGGAATGGAAGCAAAAAGTTTCATGTGACTATTGTCAGATTGTTAACCAGGCTGGTTATTAAAGAATCAATAGATATAGGAAACCAAGAGACTGCATTAGGCATATTAATAGCAATAGGCATATCCTGGAAGTGTGTAGCCCACTGAGGACAACAATGGGAGTTTACACTGGAATCTCAGGAAAATGTTAAATTACTAGGGTGCTTTGAAGCAATGAAAGAGGAGCATCTTGTTGAGGCATTAGATAAGTCAAGAGTCAATAGACCAGAAGTATCAGTAAAGTTTGCTGAAGTTGAAATTTGTTAATCATCTGGATCAGATTGGATGTATCCTAACATTTTGAATAAATTTGGAAGGGACCTGGATAAGCATTGACTGCGATCTTACAGCTTCTTCCAGAGGCAGCAATGTAAACTTCCACTTTCTCAGCTTCCATGCAAACAGAGCCTGTACAAGCCACTCTCTGCAATTTCAGAGATTCCACCTCCAGGTACATTTTATCATCTTTTCCCCATTAACTAATTTGCATGAACTGTTTGCTTTCCAGCTCTCTGGTCTATTCGTACATTCTCACCAACCACCCCCTCCTTTTTGCACTTTGAGATGCAACTGCAGGTGATACAATGGTTGGCTTTTCACCACTTTTCTTGCCATTATATAGCAACTTAAACAGCTTTTCCAGGTGAAGCAGTGATTCACTTGCCCTTTTCCTCACGTCAGAGGAACCAAACATAGAGTGGGGGTTGATTTTCTGAACATCTGTGTTCAGTTTGCAAGTACACCCCTTAACGTCCCATTGTCTGCCACTTCAATTTTCCATCCATTCCATTTTCACCTCCCAATTGTGATTTCTACATTGTTACAGCAAGGTCCAATGCAACTTTGAGTATGACACTTCACCTTTATTCTTTATGCATCTGTAGACTCAAATGTTGAATTATATAAATTCAGTGATCTAGATTTCTCTGACTATATGTCACCATTTGTGATATCCCCCCAGATTTTCTCCAGAAGTAGAGATCATACCCAGGTCATACCCAGTCTGACCTATTGGGCAGATCTGCCTTCTCCACATTTTGCAACTCCAATAGTTTTTTGTGTGGGTTCTGTTGTCCACATTCTCAATCACCAGCTGCTCCCATTTCACTCATTGACTAAACAGAATCAGAATCAGGTTTAATATCACAGGCATTATCATTTTATCATTATGTACCATGTTTCATGACATAGGTGTCATGGTCTCATGAGCATGACTGTGTGATGAAATTTGCTGTTTTGTGGCAGCAGTACAATTCAATTCATGATACATATAGAAAAAAAACTGAATTACTGTGTGTGTGTGTGTGTGTGTGAGTATATTAAATAGTTAAGATAAATAGTGCAAAAATAGAAATAAGTTTTCAAAAAAGCAGTGAGGTAGTGATCATGATGAATGAATGACAAATTCCACCTTTTTGAGGCATTACATTTTGAAGATGTAGAGCCTAGTTCCCATGATGGAGTTGGCTGAGTTTACAATGTTCTGCAGCTTTTTCCAACCCTGTGCAGTGGCCTCTCCATACCAGATGGTGATGCAACCAAGATGGTGATCTTCACAGTACATCTGTAGAAATACTCCTGTACACAGCATCCTTCCACAGCTGCCCCGATTTTACCCTCAAAAGTCTGCAGATGCTGCAAATCAAAGTAATAGACACAAAATGCTGGAGGAAAATGCCTCTGATTTTACCCTGTCAGAGATACGCACATGGCCCCACTCACACTCCCCCTGCAGCTTAACAAGCTTTTTTTAAAATCTCCTTTTCAGTTCTGCCAAAGGGGTTTTCGCCTGAAACATTAGCTTTATTTCTATTCCCACAGACATAAGTCATCTGCTGAGTATTTTCAGCATTTTCTGTTATGTTGTGATCATTTTTCAATCCACAGATTCAGATGTATGGACTCAGTTTGGTTCAGAAAGCTGCTGCTTCCATGATTTGTGTTTTTCTCTTTCTCTGTGGACTTGGTGTTGGTCTTTATTTTTATTTGGGTTCTCTTAGGTTTCTTGCTTTGTGGCTGCTTGTAAGCAGACAAGTCTCAAGGATATATTTTCTATACATACTTTGAAAGTAAATGTACATTGAATCATTGAATCTTTTTAAATTCAGGTTGTTTCCTGAGGGCTGGAGAATATGCTCTGTTGTTCAACAAAGATTATAGGCAAGTCCATGAACTGCGACATAGTTTAGCCTCAGTACCAGCACAGATTAATATTTACTTGATGAAAAATGGACTTTTTATGTTTGCAGTATTGATTTATTAACAAACTTGACAGCAAATATAAGATATTCTGCAGATGCTGGAAATCCAAAGCAACACACACAAAATGCTGGAGGAGTTCAGGCAGTATCTATGGAAATTAATATATCCTGATGAAGGGACTTGGCCCAAAATGTCAACTGTTTATTCATTTCCATGGATGCTGCCTGAATTGATAGATATGCTCAATTACTCAACTGCTATGAAACATGATAAGACGAAGCTTACTGCCATGATGTTTCAGAAGACTTTTGATAAAGTATTTCACAGCTGTATTATACATAGCTTAAAAAGAGACAAATTGAGCATGGATACAAATGGAGGAAGAAGCAGAGAGCAGACCAGATGGTGAATGGTTGTTTTTTTTTGCTGTGAAAAGAAAAATGACAGATGGCATCCCTATGGACGGATGTTAAGGCCCTTAATCGGGGGTGCAAGGATATATTGGAGAGGCTGGAAGAAAATGTTTGAAGGAAGATTTGATGGAAGGCCAGGAAAGAGTGAATAGTGGGAAGCTATTCCCTTTGGTGGAGAAGTCATCGTCTAGAGGCCACCCTTATAAAATTAACATTGATTTAAGGAAAATATTTTTTTTCACAGAATCTGCAAATTTTTGCCTATAGATATGGTGAAAACAGTTATCTTGGTGGTCTTTAATAAATGTGGTTCAGAAACATTTGCCAGCCTATGGGAAAGAATGGCTGTGGAGGTCAGATCATTGAGTATATTTAAAGCAGAAGCTGATAGGTTTTTGTTTGGTAAAGATGTAAAAAGGTTACGGGGAGAAAACAGGAGAATAGAGTTAAGGAGCACAATTAATCAGCCATGACAGAGTGGTGGAGCAGACTCAATGGGCTGAATGGCCTAATTCTACTTCTATGCCTAATGACCTTATAAAAAGGGTCAAGGGTAGAAGTAGTGAGTTGCATGGGAGAGATCCAGCTTGAACTTCAAAGATCAAACATATCCCTCTGTTTTGAGTTCTGTGTCCATGAGCTCTGAAACACCTCAGCTTTGGGAACACAAGAGAATTCAGATGCCAGAATGATTCCAGCATCTGCCGTCTATCAAGAGTCAGTGAATCATATTTTTTGGCCCAACTGATCCATCCCAAACAAGATGCTCAACTGAGCTAGTCCCATTTCCCCCTATTTAACCCATATCCCTCTCACCCAGGATTTCCCATCCTGGGGTCCACAGACTTCTTGCTTAATGGTGTTGGTCCATGGGATAAAAAGATGGTTGGGAAACTCTGATATAAACCTTTTCTCTTCATGTTCTTGTCTAATTGTCTTTTAACTTGATATACTATTGAACTCCATGATGGAGCTAAGTTTACAAATTTCTGTAACTTATTTTGATGCTGCACAGTAGCAGCCCCCCCCCCCCCAACGCCCATATACCACACTGGCTGAATCACTGTCTAGAATATGGGAGGGGCTACTGCACAGGGTTGAAATAAGCTGCAGAGAGTTGTAAACTTAGTCAACTCCATCATGGGCAATAGCCTCTGTGGTATCCAGGATATCTTCAAACAGCAATGCCTTAAAAAAGTAGCATCCATAATTAAGGACACCCATCACCCTGGACTATGCTCTCTTCTCATTGCTACCATCATAAAGGAGGTACAGAAGCCTGAAGGTACACACTCAACAATTCAGGAACTGTTTCTTCCCCTCTGCCATCCTATTTCTGAATAGATATTGAACCCATAAACACTATTTCTATTTTTGCACTACTTATTGAATTAAATTGAATTGAATTGACTTTATTTCTTACATCCTTCATACACATGAGCAGTAAAAATCTTTACATTACATCTCCATCTAAATGTGCAATGTTCAATTTATAGTAATTTGTAATAAATAGCATGTATACAGGACAGAGCAGTGCAATTGTATCAGCATGAAATAATCAGTCTGATGGTCTGATGGAAGAAGTTGCCCAGAGCCTACTGGTCCTGGCTTCTATGCTGCGGTACCGTTTCACAGATGGTAACAGCTGGAACAGTTTGTGGCTGGGGTGACTCGGGTCCCCAATGATCCTCGAGCTCCTTTGATGCACCTGTCTCTGTAAATGTCCTGAATAGTAGGAGGTTCACATCTACAGATGCGCTGGGCTGTCCGCACCTCTCTCTGCAGAGTCCTGTGATTGAGGGAAGTACAGTTCCCATACCGGGCAGTGATGCAGTCAGTCAGGATGCTCTCAGTTGTGCCCCTGTAGAAAGGATTTGGGGGCTCATGCCAAACTTCCTCAGCCGTCTGAGGTGAAAGAGGCGCTGTTGTGCTTTTTTCACCACACAGCCAGTGTGTACAGACCACGTGAGATTCTTGGTGATGTGTATGCCGAGGAAGCTGTTCACCCTCTCAGTCCAAGATCCATTGATGTCAATAGGGGTGAGCCTGTCTCCATTCCTCCTGTAGTTCATAACCAGCTCCTTTGTTTTTGCGACATTGAAGGAGAGGTTTTTTTCCTTGACACCACTGTGTCAGGGGGATGACTATTATATCTGTATGTGTGTATGTTTGTATATTTCACAACATATGCTAGTGAAATTAAACATGACTGTTCCCCTGTGAGATACGCCCACTTTGAAGATGTTTTCTCCTGTCTGATGGGGATTCTGTGGCTCTGTCTCCTGGTGCTCGCACTCTGTGGTTCTCCTCAGCTTCAACCAATGTGGAATTACCACCACAATTCCTTGAGCTTGATGCAGGTACTCAACTCTAAATGTCGACTATTCATTTACCCCTCCCTGCAGATGCTGCCTGACCTGTTGAATTCCTCCCACCGATTTTTATTTTAACTCTAGCTGATGGTGCTGAGCGTTCAACACCCAGATCAAGTATCTGCCGATCAAGTTATTCCAGTGCAGCAATACATTAATTCCTGTCTTGAAAATAAGCAGTGTTGTAAGCACAAGAGATTCTGCAGATGCTCGAAATCCAGAGTAACACACTAAAACACACAAGATTCTGGAGGAACTCAGCAGGTCAGGCAGTGTCTATGGAAATGATAAAGCAGTCGATATCTCGAGCGAGGCTCTGAATGAAAAGGGTCTCGGCCCAAATCATTGCCTGTTTATTCCTTTCCATAGATGCTGCCTGACCTGCTGACTTCCTCCAGTGTTTTTTTATGTGTCATTATGCACCTGTTATGATCTAGCTGAAAGTAAAAAAAAGACAGAATAAATGTAATCAAACCCTGTTATATTCTTGTGGATTGTATCCAGCTGCTTTGGCATTTTATACAGTTTTTCTCTACCATTTTTATCTGCTCCAGTATAATTATCATATTCATTGACATATGTCCATTAGCCTGAATATATTGGTGTGAGAGTTTAATATTTCAATGGACAAGAGAAAATAATTTTTACACCATGTGGTACTTGGTGAATTGTACTGTAGTTACAGTCAGTATTAATCACCTGACATACAATCCCTCTAATGGCATGAATGAAATGACTTGCTATTCAGAAAGAACTACCTCTTTCTTGCTGTCACATTTTGTAACTCCAGAAATTAATCCAAAGAACAGTATGAAAAGCTGAGATAATATGGGTACCCTTGCTTTAAGTGAGGTGCACATTTATGGCGTAGTGGTATCATGACATATGCCTTTCACATACTTTCACATATACTGTAACTCAATATGAATTATGGGCACAAAGAATGCTTAATCAAACAACAATGTTACAATATTTATCAAATATTACTGCAATATTAAATACACAACTTGTGACCCCTGATGATAACACTGAACTCTTGTTAAGTAAAGATAGGATGCTGAGTACCAGCATTGAACTTTCTCCGCTCTGCTATTTGATCCCAAATTCACTACATGAGCATGTATTGTGAATTTATTCATTTGTTTTATTTTTAGTTATAGAACAGGCCTTTCCATCCCAATGGGTCACACTGCCCAGTAACCTACTTACTTAATCCTAGCCTAATCATGGGATAACATACAATGACCGATTAACCTACTAATCAGTACATCTCTGGACTGTGGGAGGAAACTGGAGCTCCCAGAGGTAACCCATACAGTCACGGGGAGAATGTACAAACTTCTTAGAGACAATGCTGGAGTTTAACTCCAAACTCCAGTGCTCCGAGCTGTAACAGCATTGTGCTAACTGCTACACTACATGGCGCCCAATGTATGGTGTTGAGGAAATATCATTCGCTGTGCTGGTGACTTTCAGGGGAAACAGTCAATTCATACAGTATGCTGAGGTGAATTTATGCTGCTTGTACTCTTTTAGTGCAAGAAAATTTCCAGATGTCCTGGTCATATCTGACCATCAACAGCAACACCACTCCATCACACCCTCAAGTACACTGGACAATTAATCAACCTACTGTTTCCTTGGATCTTGCAATGTGCTACTTTCCTTTGAAATGTTAACAGGCTACCTTATGAATCATTCTATGAGTGAAATGATTTGGGATGTCCTGAGGATATTACATGTGATTAAGTAAATGTATTTCTCTCTGTTCAACATTACAAGGCAGCCAGCACTAAAATAATTCAGATTCACTGCATAAAAAAGGCAGAGCTACAAAACAGTCTCACTTCTGTCTCTACATCAGATCATAACACCATAAGAAATAGGAGCAGAGTTAGGCCATCCAGCCCATCGAGTTAGCTCTGCTATTCCATCGTGGTTGATTTATTATCCCACACAACTCCATTTTTTTGCCTTCTCTCTGTAATCTTTGACACCCTTACTAATCAAGAACCTATCAACCTCCACTATAAATATATCCAACAACTTGGACTCCACAGCTGTTTGTGGCAATGAATACTGCAGATTCACCACCCTCTGACTAAAGAAATTCTTCCTCATTTCTGCTCTAAATGGACCTCCTTCTGTCTTGAGATTGTGCTCTCTGGTCCTGGACTCCCTCACTATCAGAAACGTTTTCTCAACATCGACTCTATCTAGTCTTTTCAATATTCAATAGGCTTCAATGGTATCCACCATCATTCTTCTAAACTCTAGTGAGTACAGGCTCAGAGCTCTTTAACCCTTCTCATACACTAACCCTTGCATTTCTGGAATCACTCTCGTGAACCTCCTCTCGACCCTCTCCAGTGTCAGCACATCCTTTCTAAGATAAGGGGCCCAAAACTGTTCACGATACTCTGTGAGGCCTCACTAGTGCTTTATAAAGCCTCAGGATTATATCCTTGCTTTTATATTCTGGTCCTCAAGTCCTCAAATTCTACAAGTATAATTGACATTGATTATACATTGAGATATGAAATACAAATATTCTGTGTTTCTTGTAGATAAATTATATAGTAGTTGATTCATGGATGATGGTGAATATAATGTCACTTTGCCAGTTCATGATTTAGAAATCACTTTTTTTTCTCTATTTTTTCTGTTTTTGCACTATTTTTCATTTAACTATTTAATATACGAATATATATACTTACCTTTATTGATTGTCTTATTTATTTCTATATTATCACATATTGCATTGTACTACAGTCACTAAGTTAACAAATTCCACAACATACGCCGGTGATATTAAACCTGATTCTGATTCGTTTAAATTTATTTTAAAAATAATCTGATTCTTATTTGGATCATTTATTATTTTAAATGTGCTCTTGCATGTATTTTTGTGAAATTTCGATTAAATTTATGTTTTTTTCCTTGGGAATGTTGCATCTCTAATGCTATGTACCTATGATCCTGAGTATACCATACATGTTTGTACCATATCTGTGGATACGGTTCTTGGTTATAACATACCTGTTTATGCTGTACTTGTGTATATGTACCTGCGTGTACCATACCTGTTTTTACCATACCTGTATATAGATAGATAGATAGATAGATAGATAGATAGATAGATAGATAGATACTTTATTCATCCCCATGGGGAAATTCAACTTTTTTTCCAATGTCCCATACACTTGTTGTAGTAAAACTAATTACATACAATACTTAACTCAGTAAAAAATATGATATGCATCTAAATCACTATCTCAAAAAGCATTAATAATAGCTTTTAAAAAGTTCTTAAGTCCTGGCGGTAGAATTGTAAAGCCTAATGGCATTGGGGAGTATTGACCTCTTCATCCTGTCTGAGGAGCATTGCATCGATAGTAACCTGTCGCTGAAACTGCTTCTCTGTCTCTGGATGGTGCTATGTAGAGGATGTTCAGAGTTATCCATAATTGACCGTAGCCTACTCAGCGCCCTTCGCTCAGCTACCAATGTTAAACTCTCGAGTACTTTGCCCACGACAGAGCCCGCCTTCCTTACCAGCTTATTAAGACGTGAGGCGTCCCTCTTCTTAATGCTTCCTCCCCAACACGCCACCACAAAGAAGAGGGCGCTCTCCACAACTGACCTATAGAACATCTTCAGCATCTCACTACAGACATTGAATGACGCCAACCTTCTTAGGAAGTACAGTCGACTCTGTGCCTTCCTGCACAAGGCATCTGTGTTGGCAGTCCAGTCTAGCTTCTCGTCTAACTGTACTCCCAGATACTTGTAGGTCTTAACCTGCTCCACACATTCTCCATTAATGATCACTGGCTCCATATGAGGCCTAGATCTCCTAAAGTCCACCACCATCTCCTTGGTCTTGGTGACATTGAGACGCAGGTAGTTTGAGTTGCACCATATCACAAAGTCCTGTATCAGTTTCCTATACTCCTCCTCCTGTCCATTCCTGACACACCCCACTATGGCCATGTCATCAGCGAACTTCTGCACATGGCAGGACTCCGAGTTATATTGGAAGTCTGATGTGTACAGGGTGAACAGGACCGGAGAGAGTACGGTTCCCTGCGGCGCCCCTGTGCTGCTGACCACCGTGTCAGACCTACAGTCTCCCAACCGCACATACTGAGGTCTATCTGTCAAGTAGTCCACTATCCAATCCACCATGTGAGAGTCTACTCCCATCTCCGTTAGTTTGTGCCTTAAGATCTTGGGCTTATATACCATAGCTATTTGCACCACACCTGTGTATACGATGCCTACATATACTGTACCTGTGTATATGGTATCTGTGTATACATATGTCATACATATACATATATATGTATATATGTGTCTGCATATAGCTTGTTTTTACTGTGTACTGTACCAGCAGATATGGTCGAAATGACAATAAAAACTGACTTGACTTGACCATAGCTGTTTACACCATATCCGTGGATACGGCTCTTGATTATACTATACCTGTTTATGCTGTACCTGTTTATACTATACCTGTGTATACCGAACCTGTGTATATGGTACCTATGTGTACTCTACCTGTGTAACCCTCTCTCTGGGGCTTGTATGCAAACCTGACTTGTTAGCTAACTCTGCCAACAGCCGCAGGACTCAGCGGTGAGAAAGCCAACTTTCATAAACAATATATAGCCAGGATCAATATGATTTGGGATTCAACTAAGCAGGAATATTGAGAATTCTGATTAAAGAACCCTTGATTTCAACAAATACTGCGTAAGTATTGACCATGCACAACTACAGTACCTATAAGAAGTATTCACCCACCCCCTTGGAAGTATTTTGCATCAGTCTTCACTGGTGAAGACACTAGCAGTGTGCCTGATGTTATAATGTGTGAAGGAAGAGAAGTGAGTGCAGTTACTGTTACAAGAGAGAAGTTGCTCAAAAACCTGAATGAGCTAAAAGTACATAAGTTACCCGGACCAGAGGAACTGCACCCTAGAGTTCTGAAAGAGGTAGTGTTAGAGATTGCGGTGGCATTAGAAATTGGAATTTAGCATGGTGCCAGAGGACTGGAAAATTGCAAATGTTACATCACTCTTTAAGAAAGGAGGAAGGCAGCAGAAAGGAAATGATAAACCCGTTAGCCTGACCTCAGTGGTTGGGAAGATGATAGAGTCAATTGTTAAGGATGAGGTGATTGAGTACCTGGTGACACAGGCCAAGATGGTACAAAATCAGCATGGTTTCCTTCAGGGAAAATCCTGCCTAACGAACCTGCTCTTATTTCTTATAATGGCTGGGGTTTCCTATCTTGTAAAGACACAGCCCAGGTGAAGGCAATGACAAAGCCCTTCTGTAGACAAATTTGCCAAGAACCATGATCACCTGCCAAATGCGACAGCATATAACGAAGATAATGATTTATAATTTGAAACAATGTCTAAGCTTATACAAAGTGTATTTAAATTGACTGTGCTTTACAATGTATTGAGGTCATTAAGTACTTTAAGTTTTTTTAATTGTCTGTAGGTCAGAGGGAACAAGAATTCACTGACATCCTGACACCTCAATTCCATATTAACCTGCTGTGATCATCCTCTCATCGGAAAACTAGATGAATCCTCAAAACGAAAGTCCAACAACACTCTCAGAATTCAGATCAATCAGCAACCTCCTCAGCAAAGCATTGATCAAAGTCTCTATCTACCGTCTCAGCTCCCACTGCAGTTTCCCTGATCTCCTGCTGTAATCTCTTGTTGCAGGTCTTCACTCTGGTCGATAGATCTTGCTGGCCTTTAAACATGATACAGATGAGGAAAAAAAATTGAAATTAAATCTGGCATGACTTCTATTCCTGAATTCTTTTCTCATTCCCATTTCCTTCCCTATTCCCCATTGCCACTATCCAAATATTTCAAAGTTCAAAGTAACTTTTTAATCAAAGTATATATATGTCACTATATACAATCCCGAGATTCATTTGCTTGTGGGCATTCACAGTAAGTACAATGAACCACAATAGAATCAATGAATCAATGCACAAAAAAAAGATAAACAACTGATATGTAAAAGACAAATTGTGCAAATACAAAAACATAATAAATAAATAAACAATAAATATTGAAAACATGAGTTGTAGAGTCCTTTTAATATGAGCAAGGATTTGACTCCATTCCATCTGGTCGACAGGAGAAGGTAGTTTAAATGGTTTGTAATGGACTAGATGGGATGAAGAGCCTGTTTCGGTGCTCCACTTCTCTATATCAATTGCAATGTTAATCTCACATGGTATCAGATTTATCTTGAAAACATTGCTTCTCTCTTACATGTAGACACATTGCTGACACCTACCTCTATGTCAGCACAGATTCTGGTGCCCCTCCATGAATAATCAGGATGCTGTCCTGGCATCTAATTTCAGAACTGTCATAATACATAGTAAACTGATCTCAATTGTCATTTGCTGATAGGTCTTTAGAATGATTGGCATAACTTTTTGTCTAACAACATTTAATTTATTCAGTCAATTATTAATTGTGAAACTAGTTTTTTTTTTCTTGGCATGTGGGCAATGCTGAAGAAACTGTTATTATTACCCAGCCCTGCTTGAAAAGGCAAGGCCCAGCTCCATGTGAACCAACTGCCTTCAGTGTCTAAAATGGTCTTACCTCAGGTGTGAGTCCAGTGGAGTGTAAACTCACATTTCCCATACACTTAGCAGGAAGTCCAGATGGATAATTTCCTTTTCGTGTTTATTCTGAATGAGACTCAGATACATGGAATTGCTGGTCCACCCATTCGCAATAGGAAGTGGAAGTCTACATGGTATTTAACACCTGTAGGGCCGTGAGATCAACTGTTATTATCAG
This sequence comes from Hemitrygon akajei, assembly GCF_048418815.1. NCBI lineage: Eukaryota > Metazoa > Chordata > Chondrichthyes > Myliobatiformes > Dasyatidae > Hemitrygon > Hemitrygon akajei. The sequence goes on along the minus strand of NC_133126.1, from coordinate 6,350,857 downwards.
CACTGGCCAAGGTTTGAGAATTCTGCTCTGCATCTCTATGCTGTTTCTCTCAGAAGGCTTTACCCACTAAGCCACTAAAGCAACTGGCACCCTAATGGTCAAAATAACCAAGGTAGATGATGACACAATGCACAGGGAATGTAATTGGTTGAAGAATGTCTTGAGTAGAATTTATAAAAGGGAGGCGTTATTTCTGGTATGTGTTCCATTAAGCATGGTCTGACATAGAGTCCTAGAGTTAAACAGCATGGGGACAGGCACTTTGACCCATCTGGTCCATGTCGACCACAGCATCCTCACTGCTAATCCCATAAGCTCCAAGTCCCTCCCGTCTAATTACCTATCCAAATGCCTCTTAAATGTTGCAATTATACCCACTACAACTGCTTCTTCTGACAGTTCATAACAGGGACTCACCACGTCTGGTGTAAAAAAAATACTTCTTGTGCCTCTCTTAAATCTCTTCCTTCTTATCTTGTCTCTGTGCCCTCCAGTTTGGGACACCTTACACCTGCAAAAATGACTACGACTGTCCACCTTATCCGTTCCCCTTCAGATGTTATAAATACCTATGGTGTCACCTCTCATCCTCCTGCGCTCTAGGGAATAGAAATCCAGCGTGGTCAACATCTCTGTCTAACTCTGTTCCTCTGCTCTAGACGGCATCATTTAAGAGTATCTGCTATACCCTCTCCAGCTTGACAATGTCTTTCCCATAACAGAGTGATCAAAACTGTCCATAAAACTCCAAGTGCTGTCTCACCAATGACTTACATAACTACAACATAATGTCCCTACTCCTGACCAGTGAAGACGAGTATATTAATCACTTTGTTCAGCAACCTTTCTACTTGTGCATCTGCTTTCAGTGAACTGTGCTCTTGTCCTTACAGATGCTTTGTTCTGCAGCATCGGTCTGTGCCCCATGCACTGTAATTTTGACTGTCCGAGATTCATCACCTAACACTTAACTGTTTGCCATTCCTCAGCCCATCCTCTAACTGATCAAAGTCTTTTTGCAATTCATCGTAAGCGGCTTGTCTATCAACAAGACCAAGTAATTGGGTATCATCAGCACACTTGCTGATCATGCCATTTAAACTCACATCCAAATCATTTACATAAACAATGATTAACAGAGATTCCAACAGTGACCTCTGGGCACCCCGCTGATCACAGCCTCCATTCAAGGAAATGACTTTCAACCATCACCCTCTGCTTCTTATTATTGAGACACTTCTGAATCCACCTCACTGGCTCCCCCGAATCGCTAACTTTCCAGAAATATGGGATTTTGTCAAAGGCCTTACTAAAGTTCGTATGCACAACATCCGCTGCCTTGTTTTTATCTATCTCCTTAGATTCCTCTTCAAAAAACATCAAGAGGTTTCCCAGACGTGATGCCCCACACGCTGACTATTCCTTGACTATCCAACTGATGGTAGATTTTGTCTCCCAGATTCACTGCAGTAACTTCTCTACAACTGAAGTCAGGCTCGCCACTCTGTAGTTACTAGCTTGTGCTTGCTAAACTGCTGGAGCAATGGAACAACCTTAGCCACCTGCAGTCTTCTGGGACTCCACCAGTGGCCGACAATGAAAATATTTCTGGAACGATCGCCTCAGTTTCTTCCTTGGCCTCCCACAAGATCTGAGGGTACACTTAGTCAGGCTCTGGGGATTTGCCTCAAAGTAGCAAATACCTTCTTCCTTGTATAGACATATAAACCAACGCCTCACTTATTACCTTCATTTGCTTGGCATTGATAATATTCTCCTTAATAACAAAAAAAGACATTGAATATGTCAGGCATTTCCCTGATGATATTTACATGGAGCTTCTCTCTCCCAGCTCAAGTTTTTACAGTTAATATAACTGAAGAATATCTTGGAAATGTCTTCAACCTTGCCTGCAAAATCCACCTCATACTCACTTTTTGCCCTCCTGGGTTCCCTCTTAAGTTTGCTCTTAAACTTTTTTATATTCATCAAGTGATTCATTTATACCCAACAGCCTACATGTGATGTACATTTGCTTCTTTTTCCTGTCTATAGCCTCACTATCTCTTGTAGGCCTGGGTTCCCTGAACAAGATACATCCATCTTTCACCCTAACACAAGCATACTGCCCCGGCATTCTTGTTCTGATGTTTTTAAAGCTTCCTACTTGCCAACTGATTCTATGTCTTTAAATAAAGTAAGCCAGTCAACCCCAGCTAGATTCTGCCTAAAGCCCTCAAATTTGCCCTCCTCCATTTCAGAACTTTAATCTATGGACCTAGGCATAGAGAAGCAGGACCTCCAGGGTAGTAATTTCTGGATTGTTATGTGTGCCATAGATGTGCCACTGAGGGTAGAAACAGGATGATTTGGCCGATGAATTGCAGGGCTTCGGGTTCTTGGATCATTTGGATCTCTTCTGGGGGAGTTATGATCTGTACAAAAGGTACGGGTTGCATCTGAACCCTAGGGGGGGACCAATATTCTCGCAAGCAGGTTTATTAGAGCTATAAGGGAGGGTTTAAACTGATCTAGCAGGAGTTGGGAACTGAAGTGAAGGGACTCAGGATAGGACAGATGGGAAAAAAGCTAAGTTCATGTGTTGTTGTCAGACTATCAGGTAGAACACACAGATAGTAGGATGTATGTAATTGCAGCCAGCAGGGTGAATATCAGTGCATTAGGGATGAAGAATCAAAAAGGGTAGCAAATACTTGAAGTTTTATATCTCCATCCATGGAGTATAAGAAATAAGGTGAATGATCTTATTGCACTTTTACAGATTATCAGGTGTGATGTTGTGGCCATCACTGAATCGCAGCTGAAGGATGGTTGTAGTGGGAGCTGAATGTCCAAGGCTACACATTGTATTGAAGGAATAGGGGGGTAGGCAGAAGGGGTGAAGTGGCTCTGCTGATAAAGATGGCATAAAATCATTAGAAAGATGTGACATAGGATAGGAAAACGTTGAATTCTTGTGGGTTGAGTTAAGAAATGTCAAGGGTAATAGGAACCTAACGGTAGTTATATACAGGTCTCCAAACAGTAGCTGGAATATGGACTACAGATTACAACAGGAAATAGAAAAGACGTTTAAAAGGGGCAATATATTGAATGTCATGGGAGATTTTAACATGCAGGTAGATTGGGAAATTCAGGCTGGTAATGGATCTCAAGAGAGTGTATTTGTTGAATTACTATGAGATGGCTTTTAAGAACAGTTTGTCATTGAGCCTACTAGGAGATCAGCTATATTGCATTTGCTGTTATGTAATGAACCAGAGGCAATTCGAGAGCTTAAGGTAAAGGAATGCTTAACAGACAGTGATCACAAAATGACTGAGTTCAACTTGAAATTTGATAGGGAAAAAGTAAGTCTGTCATAGCAGTAGTTCAATGGAATAAAGGAAATTACAGTGGTATGAGAGATGAGTTGGCTGAAGTAAATTGAAAGAAGATGTTGGCAGAGATGACAGCCGAGCATAAATGGCTCGAGTTTCCAGGAAAAATGAAGAAGGTGAAGGATAGATGTATTCCAAAAACAAAACAAAAAATACTCAAATGTAAAAATAGTACAACCATGGCTGACAAGGGAAGTCAAAGCTAATGTAAAATCAAAAGAGAGGGCATACAAGAAAGCAAAAATTAGTGGGAAGATAGAGGCTTGGGAAGCTTTTAAAAATCTACAGAAAGCAAATAAAAGAATCATTAGGAGCGAAAAGATGAAATATGACAGAAAGCTAGCAAACAATATCAAGGTGGATAGAAAAAGCTTTTACAAGTATATAAAAAATGGAAGAGAGATGAGAGTGAATATAGACCACTAGAAAGTGAAGCAGGAGAAATAATAATAGGGGACAAGGAGATGGTGGATGAACGAAATGAGTTATTTGCATCAGTTTTTACAGTAGAAGACATTAGCAGTGTGCCAGCTGTTGAAGGGTATTGTGGTAACTTCTACTTTACAAAAAGACCACTCGACAATTTGATGACCAAAAGAGCATCTTTATCTGGGATGGCAAATGATATTTACAGTACAAAGGCTTCCAGGTACCTCATGCGGCATGGGTGGAGGAACTATATACAATGTGTACTGGGAGTAAAAAGAGCGGAAGTAAAGACCCCGCCAAGCCCAGATCCCGCCTCTTGCTACCAACAGCTTCCCGATTAGTATTAACTTACTTTTAGTAATACTCATATTACAACAGGTATGAAGGAAGAGAAGTGAGTGCAGTTACTATTACAACGGAGAAGGTGCTCAAAAAGCTGAAAGACATAGAGGTGCATAAGTCACCTGGCCAAATTGAACTGCCCTCTAGGGTTCTTAAAGAGGTTGTGGTAAAGATTGTGGAGGCATTAGTAATGATCTTTCAAGAATAATTGAACCCTGGCATGGTTCCAGAGGACTACAAAATTGCAAATGTTACTCTACTCTTTAAGAAAGGAGGGAGGCAGCAGAAAGGAAATTATAGACCAGTTTACCTGTCCTCAGTGGTTGGACAAATGTTGGAATCAATTGTTAAGGATAAGGTTATGGGCACAGGACAAGATAGGACAAAGTCAGCATGATTCCCTTAAAGGAAAATCTTGCCAGATGAACCAGTTGGAATTCTTTGAGTAGGATACATGTAGGATAGACACAGGGGTTGTAGTAGATGATGTATATTTGGACTTTAAGAATGCCTTTGACAGGGTTCCACACATGAAATTGCTTACCAAGTTAAGAGCCCATGGAATTTCAGGAGTTACTAGCATGGTTGTAGCATTGGCTTCTTGGTGGGAGGCAGCAAGTGGGAATAAAAAGACCCTTGTCCGGTTGGCTGCCAATGAATAGTGATGTTCTGCAAGGGTTGGTGTTGTTTTTATGCTGCATATCAATGATTTAGTTGAAGACTAGATGGCTTTGTTGCCAAATTTGCAGATAGTACGAAGATTAGTGGTGGGGCAGGTAGAGTTGAAGAAACAGGAAGGCTGCAGAAGGACTTAGATTAGGAGAATGGGCAAGAGAGTGACAAATGAAATATAATCTTGGAAAATGCATGGTCACACACTTTGGTAGAAGAAATAAATGTGCAGACATTTTTCTAAATGGGGGGACAATCCAAAAATCTAAGATGCAACGCGGCTTGGGAGTCCTTGTGCAGATCATCCTAAAGGTTAACTTGCATGTGAAATTGAAATATCTTTATTGTCACTGCATAGTACAATTTGTCATGCACCAATACAGCGAAAATGAGTTTGCAACTCTCGTACTCAATGCTATAAAACAACAAATAAAATAAATAAACAATAAGTAAAATCAGGTAATCAGGTAATCAATGTCCAGCAGTACAAAAGCACAACTCAGATGCATGACAGCCATAAAACCAGTATTAAAAGTAGCAATAAACAAATGTTCAGTCAGTGGTGAGGAAGGCAAATGCAAAGTTAGCATGCATTTCAAGAGGTCTAGAACACAAGAGCAGGGATGTAATGCTGAGGTTTTATAAGGCACTGGTGAGGCCTTATCTTGAGTATTGTGTTTTGGGCTTCTCATCTGAGAAAAGATATGCTGCCATTGGAGAGCTTTCAGAGGAGGTTCACGAGGATGATTCTGGGAATGGAAGGGTTATTATACAAGAATGTTTGAAGGCTCTGGGCTTGAACTCACTGGAATTTAGAAGAATAAGGGACATTCTCATTGAAACCTTTTGAATGTTGAAAAAGTAGATGTTGGAAGGATGTTTCCCATGGGAGGGGAGTCAGGGACAAGGGGGCAGAGCCTCAGGATAGAGGGGTGTCCAGTTAGAACAGAGATGTGGAGAAATGCCTTTAGCCAGAGGATGGAGAATTTGTGGAATTTGTTACCACAAGCAGCTGTGGAGGTCAGGTTGTTGGGTGTATACGAGGTGCAAGTAGAGAGGTTCTTGATTTGTTATGGCATCAAAGGTTACAGGAGAAGGCTGGGGAGTGCAACTGAGGAGGAGGAAAGTAAAAAGGATCAGCCATGATTGAATGGCAGTGTAGGCTTGATGGGCCAAAAGGTCTAATTCTGCTCCTATTTCTTATGGTCTTATGGACCATTTCACGGCTAATAAAATTGTGGTCACTATATCCCAACAGCAACTTACTCACTTGGCCTGCCTTGTTCCCAAAACGGTGATCCAGTAGTGTTCATTCCTGAGAACGTTCCTCAAACTACTGAGTGATGCATGCCACAAGTCCTGCCACATTCCGGCCCTTTCCACTCTGGGTAGCCCAGACAGTACCAGGAAAATGGTAATATCCACTAGTCCTACCCTACTATTCCCAGAACTACATACGATTTCTCAACACATTTGTTCCTGAAGTTCCCACTGACTATTGGAATATCTCTAAGACATCTACCAAGGTGATCATTCTCTTCATATTTCTAAGCTCTACCCAAAATGGCATCAGTTGATGATCCTTCAGTAATATTGTAGCGATGTGCTACACACAGCGCTGAAATAACGACACGCAGTCGGTAAGTCGTTTCGAGACTAGTTTATTCAAACTTCGCGGTGCTGGCATTTAATCCCTAGCGCCCGCCCTCTCTGGGTGGAAATGACGTCAGAGGTGCATTACCAAAGTCTCCCCCCGCACGCTGGCTATTTGTGAGCCGGTTCGCCTGCGCAGAGAGTGGGTCACCACATAACACCCCCCCCCCCCCCAGAACCGGCGATCCACCCCCCAATGTCCACAGTCTGGATCAGCCTCTGTTTGGGAGGTCTGCCTCTGCACCGCGGTGCCTGAACCTCGACCGGCTGCGCCAAGTCCACATGGGCTGGTTTGAGTTGGTCCACCATGAAAACCTTCTCTTTCCCCCCAATGTCCAGAACGTACGTGGACCCGTTGTTGTTGATCACCTTGAACGGCCCCTCGTACGGCTGCTGTAGCGGTGCCTGGTGTCCGCCCCTTCGTACAAACACAAACTTACAGTTCTGCAGGTCTTTGGGTACATGGGTCGGGGTCAGTCCGTGCTGTGAAGTCGGTACGGGGGCCAGGTTGCCGAGCCTTTCACGTAGTCTGTCCAAGACTCCTGTGGGTTCTTCCTCTTGCCCCCTTGGGGCTGGTATGAACTCTCCTGGGACGGCCAGGGGTGCACCTTACACCAACTCGGCCGACGAGGCATGCAGATCTTCTTTGGGCGCTGTGTGAATTCCAAGCAGGACCCAGGGATGCTCGTCCACCCAGTTAGGTCCTCTCAGGCGGGCCATGAGAGCCGACTTCAAGTGACAGTGGAAGCATTCCTCCAGTCCACTCGACTGTGGGTCGTAGGCAGTTGTGTGGTGCAGCTGCATTCCCAACAGGCTGGCCACAGCCGACCACAGGCTGGAGGTGAACTGGGCGCCTCTGTGGGAGGTAATGTGGGCCGGTACCCCGAAGCGTGCTACCCAGGTTGCGATCAGTGCTCGGGCGCAGGAATCGGCAGATGTGTCGGTGAGCGGGACCGCCTCTGGCCACCTCGTGAACCGGTCTACCACCGTTAGGAGGTACCGCGCTCCTCGGGACACTGGTAGGGGGCCCACGATATCCACATGAATGTGGTCGAACCTCCGGTGGGTGGGTTCAAACTGCTGTGGCGGGGCTTTAGTGTGCCGCTGCACCTTGGCTGTTTGGCACTGCGCGCACGTTCTGGCCCATTCACTGACCTGCTTGCGAAGTCCGTGCCACGTGAACTTGCTGGAGACCAGCCGGACGGTTGTCCTGATAGATGGGTACGCCAAACCGTGTATGTAGTCGAAAACTCACCGCCTCCAGGCTGCTGGGACGATGGGGCGAGGTTGGCCGGTAGCCACGTCGCACAGGAGGGTCCTCTCACCTGGGCCTATGAGAAAGTCCTGCAGCTGCAAACCCGAGACTGCAGTCCTGTAGCTGGGCATCTCGTCGTCTGCCTGCTGCGCCTCCGCCAGTGCTGCATAGTCCACCCCCAGGGACAGGGCCTGGACAGCTGGTCTGGAGAGTGCGTCCACCACGACATTCTCCGTTCCCGCGACACGCTGGATGTCCGTCGTGTACTCGGAGATGTAGGACAGATGTCGCTGCTGGCGAGCCGACCAGGGATCGGACATCTTCGTAAACGCGAAGGTCAACGGTTTGTGGTCTGTGAACACAGTGAACGGCCCGCCTTCTAAGAAGTACCTGAAATGCCGGATTGCCGGATACAGTGCCAACAGCTCCCAGTCAAAAGCACTGTACTTGAGTTTGGGTGGTCGTAGGTGCTTGCTGAAGAATGCCAGGGGTTGCCAACGCCCCTTGATGAGCTGCTCCAGCACCCCACCGACTGCTGTGTCGGATGCGTCCACTGTGAGGGCGGTCGGAATGTCCGTTCTGGGTTGCACCAGCATCGCGGCATCTGCCAAGGCTTCCTTGGCTTTAACGAAAGCGGCTGTGGCCTCCTCATCCCAAGTAATGTCCTTGCCTTTACCTGACATCAGGGTGTACAAAGGGCGCATGATACGGGCTGCTGAGGGGAGGAAATGGTGGTAGAAGTTCAACATACCAACGGACTCCTGTAGGCCTTTGACCGTGTTGGGCTGGGCAAAGTGGCGGATCGCGTCTACCTTGGTGGGCAGAGGTGTTGCCCCGTCTTTGGTAATCCTGTGGCCCAGGAAGTCGATGGTATCGAGACCGAACTGGCACTTGGCCAGGTTGATTGTGAGGCCGAAATCACTCAGGCGGGAGTAGAGCTGGCGGAGGTGGGACAGATGCTCCTGACGACAACTGCTGGCTATAAGGATGTCATCTAAATAGATGAATGCAAAGTCCAGGTCGCGTCCCACCACATCCATTAGCCACTGGAACATCTGTGCGGCATTCTTCAGGCTGAACGGCATTCGGAGGAACTCGAACAGGCCGAATGGGGTGATGAGTGCTGTTTTGGGGATGTCTTCAGGGTGCACCGGGATTTGATGGTATCCCCGGATGAGGTCTACTTTGGAAAAGATTCTTGCCCCGTGCAGGTTTGCTGCAAAGTCCTGTATGTGCGGCACGGGGTAGCGGTCTGGAGTGGTAGCCTCGTTCAGTCTGCGGTAGTCGCCGCATGGTCTCCAACCCCCTGATGCTTTGGGCACCTTGTGCAGGGGGGAGGTCCATGGGCTGTCGGACCTCCGTACGATCCCCAATTCCTCCATCCTCTTGAACTCCTCCTTCGCCAGGCGGAGCTTTTCCGGGGGGGCCTTCGTGTGCGGGTGTGGAGGTGTGGTCCCTAGGTCGGGGTGTGGTGCTGTACCCCGTGTCTGGGCATGGCTGCCGTGAACTGCGGTGCCAGAATCGATGGAAAGTCCAGCAGGATTCTGGTGAATTCGTTGTCCAACAGTGTGATGGAGTCCAGGTGTGGGGCCGGCAACTTGGCTTCACCCAGGGAGAACGTCTGGAAAGTCTCGGCATGTACCAGTCTTTTCCCTTGCAAGTCGACCAGCAGGCTGTGAGCTCGCAAGAAGTCCACCCCCAGGAGTGGTTGGGCCACCGCGGCCAGTGTGAAGACCCACGTGAACCAGCTGGCGCCGAACTGCAGCTGCACTGTGTGGGTACCGTAGGTCCGTATCGTGCTGCCGTTTGCGGCCCTCAGGGTGGGTCCTAGCTTCCTGTTGCAGGTGTTGTACCTCGTCGGGGGCAAGATGCTGATCTCCGCTCCGGTGTCGACCAAGAAGCGACGTCCCGACTGTTTGTCCCAGACGTACAAGAGGCTGTCCTGGTGGCCAGCCGCCATAGCCATTAGCGGCAGCTGGCCCTGGCCCTGGCCCTTGCAGGGCGGGCGACAATGGCGGGCTTTTGTTCCCCACCGCTGGTGGTAGAAACACCACTGTTCACTGGCCTCCTCACTGCTGCCTCTGGGTTGTGTGCCGGGCCTGGTCTGGTCTGCTGTTGGGCGCGTGGCCTGGTAATCTGACCGACGGACTTCACGCTCTCCTTCTTGGCTTTCCACAGCACGTCTGCCCAGGCTGCCACCTTCCGGGGGTCACTGAAATCTGATCAGCAGCAGATGTATGTCCTCGGGCAGTTGCTCTAGGAATGCTTGCTCGAACATGAGGCAGGGCTTGTGTCCGTCAGCCAGGGCTAGCATCTCGTTCATCAATGCTGACGGCAGTCTGTCTCCCAAACCGTCCAGGTGAAGCAGGCAGGCACCCTGCTCACGCCATGAGAGGCCAAAGGTCCCAATGAGCAGCGCTTTGAATGCTTCATATTTGCTTTCTTCCGGGGGCGACTGTATGAAATCCGCAACCTGGGCGGCCGTCTCCTGGTCAAGGGCGCTCACCACGTGGTAGTAACGCGTGGAATCAGAGGATATCTGCCGAATCTGGAACTGGGCTTCTGCTTGGCTAAACCACACGCGTGGTCACAGCGTCCAGAAAGTCGGCAGTTTTAGCGAAACTGTGTGAACAGATGAAGAGTCGGTCATCTTTGGTCCAAATCCCGTTTGGACCGTCGGGGTCACCAATGTAGCGACGTACTACATACAGAGCTAGAGATGACATGCAGTCGGTAAGTCATTTCGAGACTAGTTTATTCAAATTTCACGGCGCTGGCATTTAATCCCTGGCGCCCGCCCTCTCCGGGCGGAAATGACGTCGGAGGAGCATTAGCAAAGTCTCCCCCCCGTGCGCTGGCTATTTGTGAGCCTGTTCGCCTGCGCAGAAAGTGGGTCGCCACAATATCCTCTTTTTGAAGTGCCGTTCCATCAACAATAAACAATGCTATTATCAAAAAAGCAAAAAATTTTCCTCTCTTAGCTGTTCCTCTGTCTCACCTAAACATCGATATTCCAAAATATGGAACTAATATAAACTGACATAGAGCCATAGAATCCTAATCCACTTATTATTCTCTGAAAATAACATATTATATTCCAGTCAGTAGAACTGGCTCCAAGGCCACAGAGAACACATAATTACATTGACAATATAAAAAGGGATGCTTCAATATTGTGCTCATCAACACCATGTTATGACAATAAAAAGAATCTGTTTGTAGAACCCTTTTACTAACAAAACTGTTCCAATGATATTCTGGTGCACTAATTTATCTTGCATTTAAGTTCACGATTTATTCAGTTTAACTGTAAAAGGCAACTACTTAAAGTGGGCCAACTAATACTGAATAGACAGCAAAAACAAAAGTGGGTAAATGTTATAAGCAAGAGAAAATCTGCAGGTGCTAGAAATCCAAGCAACAGACACAAAATGCTGGAGGAACTCAGCAGGCCAGGCAGCTTCCATGGAAAAAAGTCGAGTTGACAGTTTGGGCCGAGACCCTCTGTCAAAACTGAAGAAAAAAAGCTGAGCTTGTGGCGACCCACTTCCCAGCGCACTCGAACCGGCTCACAAAGCGGCACGCGCCGGCATAGAGGCCGGTCCCAAAGAGGGCGCCAAGTCTGCTTCACCAGCAAGGGGAAAAGCCTGCGCGCAGGATGAGACTGTGAATACGCGCCCCCTACAGCATTCCCACCCAGGGAGGGCGGGATCAGGAAGGCTTTAAAGTGAGACCACGAAGTTCGAATAAATCTCTTTTTGCAACTGCAGCTCATCGACTCCGTGTCGTTATTTCAGCGCTGCGTGTAGCACACCGCTACAATTGGTGACCCCGATGGCCCAAACGATATTTGGGCCAAAGATGAACACAACGCCGCATCTGTTCATGCAGTTTCGTTAAGACTGCCAAGCTTCTGGACGCTGCGACCTCACCAATGGTTCCAGCAAGCAAAAGCCCAATTCCACATTCGGCAAATAACCTCGGAGGACACCCGTTACTACTACGTGGTGAGCTCCCTCGACCAGGACACAGCGGCCCAGGTCGCGGAGTTCATACAGTCTCCCCCGGCGGACAGCAAGTACACGGAATTCAAAACCCTGTTCATAAGGACTTTCGGACTCTCACGGCGCGAGCGAGCTGCCCGTTTACTGCACCTGGAAGGTTTGGGAGACAAGCCGCCGTCGGTTTTGATGAACGAGATGCTCTCCCTGGCCGGAGGTCACAAGCCCTGCCTCATGTTTGAGCGGGCATTTCTGGAGCAGCTGCCCGAGGACATACGCCTGCTGCTGTCCGACACGGATTTCGGCGACCCCCGGAGGGTGACGGCCCGGGCGGATGTGCTGTGGAAAGCTAAGAAGCAGAGTGGGGCGTCCGTCGCACAGATCACCAGGCCACGCTCCCAGCAGCAAACCAGACCAGGCCCGGCCGCAGAGACTGCTAACCCCAGAGGCAGGGGTGAGGAGGCCAACGAACAATGGTGCTTCTACCACCAGTGATGGGGCGCAGAAGCCCGCCGCTGTAGCCCGCCCTGCAAGTTCCCGGGAAACACCAGGGCCAGCCGCCGCTGATGGCTACGGCGGCTGGCCATCAGGATAGCCTCCTGTATGTGTGGGACAAGCAGTCGGGAACCGCTTTTTGGTCGACACTGGAGCCGAGAACAGCGTCTTACCTCCGATGAGTTACGACACCCGCAACAGGGCACCGGGTCCCACCCTGAGGGCCGTGAACGGCAGCACAGTAGGGACCTACGGCACCTGTACAGTGTGGCTACATTTCGGCTCCAGCCAGTTCACATGGGACTTCACACTGGCTGCCGTAGCCCAACCACTCCTGGGCACGGATTTTTTGTGGGTTCACAGCCTACTGGTCAACCTGCCAAGGAAGAGACTGGTCAATGCCGAGACCTTTCAAACGTTCTCCCTGGGCGAAGCCCAGTTGCCAGCCCCACACCTAGACTCCGTCACCCTGTCCGACAATGACTTCACCAGAGTCCTGGCGGATTTCCCATTGGTTCTGGCACCGCAGTTCACGGCAGCCATGCCCAGACACGGCGTACGGCACCACATCCCGACACAGGGACCACCCCTCCACGCCTGTGCTCGAAGGCTTCCCCCGGACAAGCTACAACTGGCAAAGGAGGAGTTCAAGAGGATGGAGGAATTGGGGATCATACAGTGGTCCGACACATGGTGCCCAAAGCAACAGGGGGCTGGAGACCATGCGGCGACTACCGCAGGCTGAACGAGGCTACAACACTGGACTGCTACCCTGTGCCGCACATTCAGGACTTTGCAACAAACCTGCACGGCGCACGGATCTTCTCCAAGGTGGACCTCGTCCAGGGATACCATCAAATCCCGATGCATCCGGACAACGTTCCCAAAACGGCACTCATCACCCCTTTCGGCCTTCCTTTTCGAGTTCCTCCGCATGCCGTTCGGCCTAAAGAATGCCGCACAGATGTTTCAGCGGTTAATGGACACAGTGTGATGCGACCTGGACTTCGCTTTCATCTATTTGGACGACATGCTCATAGCCAGCAGCAGTCGTCAGGAGCATCTGTCCCACCTCCGTCAACTCTACGCCCGACTGAGTGAATACGGTCTAACAATCAACCCAGCCAAATGCCAGTTCGGGCTCGACACCATCGACTTCCTGGGCAACAGGATTACTAAAGATGGGGCAAACCCTCTGCCTGCTAAGGTAGACGCAGTCCGCCATTTCCCCCGACCCAACACAGTCAAAGGCCTTCAGGAATTCGTGGGTATGGTAAATTTCTACCATCGCTTCCTCCCTTCAGCTGCCCGAATCATGCGCCCCCTGTTTGCCCTGATGTCGGGTCCGGGCAAGGACATTATCTGGGACGAGGAGTCTGCCGCCGCTTTCATTAAAACGAAAGAAGCCTTGGCAAACGCCGCGATGCTAGTGCACCCCAGAATGGACGCCCTCACAGTGGACGCATCTAACACGGCAGTCGGTGGGGTACTGGAGCAACTCATCGCGGGTCGCTGGCAACCCCTGGCGTTTTTCAGCAAACACCTGCGGCCACCCGAGCTCAAATACAGTGCTTTCGACCGGGAACTGTTGGCGCTATACCTGGCAATCCGGCATTTCAGGTACTTCTTTGAAGGTAGGCCCCTCACTGCTTTCACGGACCACAAACCGCTTACCTTTGCGTTCATGAAGGTGTCCGATCCCTGGTCGTCCCGCCAGCAGCGACATCTGTCCTACATCTCTGAATACACGACGGATGTCCGACATGTCTCAGGAAAGGACAATGTTGTGGCGGACGCTCTCTCTCGCCATACCATTCACGCCCTGTCCCAAGGGGTAGACTATGAAGCTTTGGCGGAGGCGCAGCAGGCAGACGAGGAGATCCCGAGTTACAGAACCGCAGTCTCCGGTTTGCAGCTCCAGGACCTCCCCGTAGGCCCAGGTGAGAGGACCCTACTCTGTGACGTCACCACCGGCCAACCCCGTCCCGTCGTCCCGGCACCCTGGTGGCGATGCGTTTTCGACTCCATTCATAACTTAGCGCACCCCTCCATCAGGACAACCGTCCGGATGGTCTCCAGCAGGTTCGTTTGGCACGGACTCCGCAAGCAGGTCCGTGAATGGGCCAGAACGTGCATGCACTGCCAAACAGCCAAGGTGCAATAGCACACCAAAGCTCTGCTGCAGCAGTTCCACCCCACCCACCGGCGTTTCGACCACATTCATGTGGATATCGTGGGCCCCTGCCAGTGTCGCGAGGAGCGCGGCACCTCCTGACTATCGTAGACCGGTTCACAAGATGGCCAGAGGCGGTCCCGCTCACCGACACCACCTCCGAATCTTGCGCCCGGGCACTGATCACCACCGGGGTATCTCGCTTTGGTGTACCGGCCCACATTACCTCCGACAGAGGCGCCCAGGTCACCTCCAGCCTGTGGTCAGCTATGGCCAGCCTGTTGGGGACACAGCTGCACCACACAACTGCCTACCACCCACAGTCGAACGGACTAGTGGAGCGTTTCCACCGTCACCTGAAGTCGGCTCTCATGGCCCGCCTCAAAGGGCCTATCTGGGTGGACGAGCTTCCCTGGGTACTGCTCGGAATCCGCACGGCACCCAAAGAAGATCTGCACACCTCGTCGGCCGAGTTGGTGTAAGGCGCACCCCTGGTCATCCCAGGGGAATTCATACCAGCCCCACAGGGGCAAGAGGAAGAACCCACAGCAGTCCTGGGCAGACTACGTGAGAGGCTCGGTAACTTGGCTCCCATACCCACTTCACAGCATGGGCAGAACCCGACCTGCGTACCCAAACTCCTGCAGAACTGTAAGTTCATTTTTGTATGACGGGGCGGACATCGAGCACCACTACAGCGGCCCTACGAGGGGCCATTTACAGTGATCAGTAACAACGGGTCCACATTCATGCTGGACATTGGGGGGAGAGAGGAGGTTTTCACGACGGACCGACTCAAACCGGCCTATGTGGACGTGGTCGAGATTCCGGCACCGCGGCGCAGAGGCAGACCTCCCAAACAGAGTCTGGCCCAGACTGTGGACATTGGGGGGTGTACCGCCGGTTCTGGGGGGGGGGCGGTTATGTGGTGACCCACTTCCCAGCACACTCGAACCAGCTCACAAAGCGGCGCGCGCCAGGATTGAGGCCAGTCCCAAAAAGGGCTCCAAGTCTGCTTCACCAGCAAGGGGAAAAGCCCGCGCGCGGGACGGAACTGTGAATACGCGCCCCCTACAGCATTCCTGCCTTCCCCGGGCGGGATCAGGAAGGCTTTGAAGTGAGACTGTGAAGTTCGAATAAATCTCTTTTTGCAACTGCAGCTCATCGACTCCGTGTCGTTATTTCAGCGCTGCGTGTAGCACACTGCTACAAGCTGTAGATTTAAAAGGTGGGGGAGGAAGAGAGAAACACAAGGTGATAGGTGAGACCGGGAGGGGGAGGGATGAAGGGCTGGGAAGTTGATTGGTGAAAGAGATACGGGGCTGGAGAAAGGGGAGTCTGATAAGAGAGAACAGAAGGCCATGGAAGAAGGAAAAGTGAGGAGGAGCACCAGAGGGAGGCGATGGGCAGGCATGGAGATAAAGTGAGAGAGGGGAAAAGAGATGGGGAATGGTGAAGGAGAGAGGGTGTCCCATTACCGGAAGTCAAGTAATCAATGTCCATGCCACCAGGTTGGAGATGGAATATAAGGCGTTGTTCCTACAACCTGAGGATGTTCCTTCACCATTCCCCATCCCCTTTTTCCACACATTACGCTTCTCTCCTATTGGACTTCACCTTCTCCAGCCCTTTATCAGTTTCACCAATGTGAAACACCTTGTGTTTCTCTCTCCCCTCCCCCACCTTTTAAATCTACTCCTTTTCATCTCCAGTCCTGCTGGAGGTTCTCGGCCCGAAACGTCAACTGTGCTTTCTTCCATAGATGCTGCCTGGCCTGCTGAGTTCCTCCAGCATTTTGTGTGCGTTACACATTATAAGCACTGGTTGCCACGGTGGAGGAGCAATTAGCACAACACTCAAGTTCAGAATGCAGTTCCAGTGTCGGATGTAAGGAGTTTGTATTTTCTACCTGTGACCGCATGAGTTTCCCCTCAGTGCACCGGTTTCCTCCTGCAGTCCAAAGACGTAGTGGTTGGTAGGTTAATTGGTTCTTGTAAATTGTCCAATGTTTAAGCTTTTGTTAAGTAGGTAGGTTGCAGTGTGACATGGTTTGTTAGGCCTGAAGAACCTATTCTAAACCTATTCTATTATGAGGCTGTGCCCTCAGGTCCTAGATTCCCCCACCATAGGAAACATCCTGTCTACATCCACTCTACTGAGGCTTTTTAACATTCAATAGGTTTCAATGAGAACCTACGTCATTCTTCAACGTTCCAGTGAGCACAGGACCAGAACCATCAAACGTTTCTGATACGATAATCCTCTATTCCTGGAATCATTCTCATGAGCCTGCTCTGAACATCTCTAACATGAACGCATCCCTTCTTAGATAAAGCTGCTAATCCAATACACCAGGTGAGGACTCACCAGTGCCTTTCAAAGCCGCAGCATTATTTCCTTGCTTTTATATTCTAGTCCTCTTGAAACGAATGCTAACATTGCATTTGTCTTCCTTACCACCAACTCAACCTGCAAGTCAATTTTTAGAGAATCCTGCATGAAGACTTTCAAGTCCCTTTGCACATCATTTTTTTTAAATTTTCTCTCCATTTAGAAAATAGTCTATTGCTTTTATTCCTTCCACCAAAGTGCATAACCATACATTTCCTGACACTGTATTCCATCTGTCAATATTTTGCCCTTTCTCCTGATCTGTCTAAGTCCTTCTACAGCATCTGTGCATCTTCAACACTACAGCCCCTCCACCTATCTTTGTATCATATACATGCTTTGTCACAAAGCAATCAATTCCATCATCCAGATCATTGACATTCAGTACAATATAAAATGAAATGGTCCCAACACTGACTCCTATGGAACACCACTAGTCACCAGCAGCCAATCAGAAAATACTTCCTTTTTTCCCATTCTTTATTTCCTGCTATCCATGCTGGATCTTTCCTGTAATACCTTCAGCTCTTATCTTGCCAGGCAGCCTCATGTGTGACATCTTGTCAAAGGCCTTCTGAAAATCAAGTACACAACAGCCACCAATTCTCCTTTGTTTATCTTGCTTATTATTTCCTTAAGAGTTCTAACAGAATTGTCAGGCAAGATTTTCCATTAAGGAAACTATGCTGACTAGGCCAATTTTATCTTCTGCCTCCCAGTAGTAGCACAAAAGCTCATCCTTAACAATCAACTTCAACATCTTCCCAAACACTGAGGTCAGACTAATTGGCCTATAATTTTTTTTTCTTCTGTCTCACTCCCTTCTTGCAGAGTGGAATGAGATTTGCAACTTTCCAGTCCTCTGGAACCATGCCAAAATCTGTTCATTTTTGAAAGATCATTACTAATTCCTTCACAATTTCTTCAGTTACCTCTCAGAATCATGGGTGTGGTCCATCTGGTCCAGGTGGCTTATCACCTTCAGACCCTTTAGCTTCCCACTGTGTGAGATCTGGTGCAAGTAGTACTTTTCCACTGAGGTTGGGTGAGACTACAACCAGAGGTCATAGGTTAAGGGTGAAAAGTGAAAAGTTTAAGGGGAACATGAGAGGAAACTTCTTCACTCAGAGGGAGGCAAGAATGTGGAATGAGCTGTCAGCAGAAGTGGTGCATGTTCAAAGTCTAATTTAATGTCAGAGAATTGCATACAATATACATCTTGAAATACTTTTTCTTCACAAACATCTGTGAAAACAGAGAAGTGCCTCAAAGAATGAACAACAGTTAAACATAAGAACCTCAGAGTAAACCCCCGCAGCTCCCCTCTCCTCCATGTGTAAGCGGCAGCGAGCAACAGTTTCTCCTCTCCCCACTGGCAAAAAAAAAAGCAAACATCAGCACTGCCACAAAACACTCAAGCATGAGCAAAGCAATAGCAAAGACAGAGACTTGCAGCTACCCCAAAGGCTTTGTGTTTCACCCAGCATTCGACATCCCGCAGGTTCTCATTCTCCCTAATAAGGGAGAAAGAAGCGTCTCCATTTTCCCAGCGAGCGGGGAGACATAACAACCAACTCGCTGGTTTATGAAGTTAAAAGTCGGTTACATCGCTTTTCTCGAGCTCTGTGCCTGAAGATCTCAAAGATCTCAGGTCTTTGGGCAAACAGCAGACAACACATGTGTCTCCTGCCGTGACACCGACCCTTGATCCACCCATCTCCAGAGTCCTGAGATCTTAGGCTTTCAAATTCGAGCCGGACTCTCAGGCCAAATCCTTGGCATGCCAAACAACGGCTGATCCTGAAACCCAGAGAGTGGGTCCCATTCCTGCAAAGAACCGAAGTCAGCATGTAACTCCAGGACAGGGTCTTCAAAAGAACCCTGAAAGGTAAAAATAAAGATATTAAAGATGGAAATAGAGCTGTTTCCAAAGATGAAAGCAAAGGAGTCGTCGTTTAGCACCATTTTAACTTCACTCTGCTTCCCAGATTGTGAGCTCAATCTCAACACTTAAGAGCAGTTTTGAATAAGAATATGGTTGGTAGGAGCATGGAGAGTTGTGGTCCTGGTGCAGGTCAATGGGAGCAGGCAGGTTGAATGGTTTCAGAATAGACTAGGGCTGAAGGGTTTGTTTCCGTGCTGTACTTTTCTATGACTCTGTGTCTCTATGCCTCTGCAATTATCTTTACTACAGTACTGATACATCTTACTTTAGCTTCTCCCGTTCAAACTATAAAGAGAATTCCACCATATTACGATCAATGGCTCCTAAGTGTCCCTTTGCCTTAAGCTCCCTAATCAAATCTGGTTCATTAAACAGCACCCAATCCAGAGTAGCTGATCCCCTAGTGGGCTCAAGTACAAGATGCTCTGAATAGCTATTTCGTAGGCATTTTACAAGTTCTCTCAGCGACAACCTAATACTCCCAGTCAACCTGTATATTGAAATCCGCCCCCCCCATGAATATTATGACATTGCCCTTTTAACATGCCTTTTCTCTCTCCCCATGTAATTTATAGCCCCCATCCTGGCCAATGTTCAGAGTCATGTATATAATTCCCATCAGGGTCTTTTTACCCTGATGTACAGCACATAAACAGGCCCTCTGGCTCAACTAGTCCATAACAAAACCATATAAATTGCCTACTCCCATCAGTCTACACAGGAACCAAAGTCCTCCATACCTCAACCATCCACGTACCTATCCAAGCTTTGCTTAAAAGTTGAAATCAATCTTGCATTGGCAGCTTTTTCCACCCTCTCATGACCCTCTGAGTGAAGAGATTTCCTCTCAAGTTCCCCTTAAACTTTTCATCTTTCACCCTTAACCCTTGACTTCAGGTTGTAGTCCCATCCAACCTCGGTGGAAAAAGCCTGCTTGCATTTAGCCTATTTATACCCCTCCATCTTTTATGCAAATCTATCAAATCTCCTCTCAATCTTCTACATTTTATGGGATACACTCCTAACCCGCTGAATCTTTCCTTATAACTCAGGTGCACAAACCTAGCAACATCCTTGTAAATTTTCTCTGTACTCTATCAACCTTGCTTTACATCTTTCCTATAGGTAGGTGACCAAAACTGCACTCAATACTCAAATTAGGCCTCACCAACTTCTTATACAACTTCAGCATAACATCCATTCTACATGTAGAACATAGAACATAGAATAGTACAGCACATTACGGGCCCTTCAGCCCACAATGTTGTGCCAACCCTCAAACCCTGCCTCCCATATAACACCCCCCCCCACCTTAAATTCCTCCATATACCTGTCTAGTAGTCTCTTAAACTTCACTAGTGTATCTGCCTCCACCACTGACTCAGGCAGTGCATTCCATGCACCAACCACTCTCTGAGTGAAAAACCTTCCTCTAATATCCCCCTTGAACTTCCCTCCCCTTACCTTAAAAACAGGTCCTCTCATGCTGAGCAGTGGTGCCCTGAGGAAGAGGCGCTGGCTGTCCACTCTGTCTTTTCCTCTTATGTGATGTCACTTGCAATGAATTATGGACCTGTATTGCCAGATCATTTGTTCCACCACACTTCCCAGTGCCCTACCGATCACCGTGTAAGACCTATCTTGTTTTGTCCTACTGAAGTGTAAAACGTCACACCTGTCTGCGTGAAATTCCATCTGCCATTTATCGACCCATTTTTCTAGCTGATGCAGATCCCTCTATAAACCATGATAGCCTTCTTCACTGTTCACTACAGGCCCAGTTTTGGTGTCATCTGTAAATTTGCTGATACATTTAACCACACTATCATCCAGATAATTGACATAGATGTCACACAATAAAAAGGACCCAGCACTGATCACTGTGGCACACCACTACTCATAGACCTTCAGTCAGAAAGGCAACCAACTACTACCATTCTCTGGCTTCTCCCACAAAGCTAATGTCTAATCCAATTTCCTTCCTCATCTTGAATGCTGAGTGACTGAATCTTCTTGACCAGCCTCTGATGTGGGACCTTATCAAATGCCTTGCAAAAGTCCATGTAGACAACATCCACTGCCTCTTCTTCATCCACTTTCCTGGTAACTTCCTCAAAAACTCTAAGATTGGTTAGACATAATCAATCATACATGAAGCCATGCTGACTATCCTTAATCAGTCTATATCCATCCAAATACTTGTATATTCAGTCCTTTAGAATACCTTCCAATAACTTTCCCACAACTGATGTCAGACTCACCAGCCTATAATTTCCTGGCTTATGTTTAGAGCCTTTTTAAAACAGTGGAATAACATTGGTTATCCTCCAATCCTCTGGTACATCTCCTGTTGCTAAGGATAATATAAATATCTTTTCTAGAGCGCCAGCAATTTCTGCACTTGCGTCTCCTAGGGTCTGAGGGAGCACCAAGTCAGGCCCTGATAATTTTTCCACCCTGATTTCCCTCAGGATAGAAAACACCTCCTCTTCCGTAATCTGTACATTGTTCATGAAGATGATGCCGCTTTGCCTTACTTCTATAGACTCTGTGTTCATCTCATGATTAAATACAGATGCAAAAAAAATTTCAGATCTTCCCCAGCTGTTTTAGCTCCGAAGAATTACCATCCTAGTCTTCCAGAGGAAAACGTCTGTCCCTTGCAGTCCTTAACATCTCTGCAGAATTCCTTATGCTTCTCCTTCACCCTGTCTGCTAGAGCAACTTCAAACCGTCCTTTCGCCCTCCTGATTTCTTTCTTAAATGTTCTCCGGCACTTCTTGTACTCCAGCAGCACCTCATTTCTTCCTACTTGCCTATACTTGCTATGCACCTCCTTTTTTCTCTTAACCACAGTCTCAATATCTCTTGAAAGCCCAAGTTTCTTAAGTTTATTATTTTTATCTTTTGTTCCGAAAGGCACTTACAATCTTCGTACACTCAAAAATTCTCTTTTGAAGGCCTTCCACTTTCCAAGTAGACCTTTGCCAGAAAACAGCCCATCCCAATCCACACCTACTAGATCATTTCTGGTACTTTCAAAATTGGCCTTTCTCCAATGTAGAATCTCAAACTGCAGAACAGACCTATCTTTTTGCATAAAAACACAAAATGCTGGCAGAACTCAGCAGGCCAGACAGCATCTATGGGAGGAGGTAGTGACGACATTTCAGGCCGAAACCCTTCATCAGGAGTGGGTTGATGAAGGGGTTCGGCCCGAAACGTCGTCACTATCTCCTCCCATAGATGCTGTCTGGCCTGCTGAGTTCTGCCAGCATTTTGTGTTTTTATTTATTTCCAGCATCTGCAGATTCACTCGTGTTGCCTGTCTTTTTGCATATTTACTTTAAACCTAATGGCATTATAATCACTAGATGCAAAGTGTTCCCCCACACAATATTTTGCCGTCTGCCCTGTCTCATTCCTTAATAGCAGATCCATTATCACACACTCTCTCATTGGGACTTCTATGTGCTGATGAAGGAAACTTTTCTGAACACATTTGATAAACTTTGTCCCATCTTGTCGTTTTACAACATGGGATTCCCAGTCAGTATATGGAAAGATAAATTCACCTACTATAACAACCTTATGTTTCTTGTAACAATCTGTGATCTATCAAAAAAATATGTTCCTCTAAATCCTTCAGATTGTATGATGGTCTACAATATTGTGCTATTAAGGTGGTCATAACGTTCTCATTTCTCAGTTCCATCTATAAAGCCTCACTAGATGAGTTCTCCAGTCTGTCCTGATCACTGCTGTCCTACATATTCACTCCAGCCCTCCTTCTTTAATTCCTCCTGCTCTGTCACGACTAAATCACTGGAATCCTGGAATACTGAGCTGCCAGTCCTGCCCCTCCTGCAACCAAGTCTCACTAATGGCTGCAATGTGTTGATTCATGCTCTGAGCTCATTTGCCTTTTCTACGATACCTCTTGCATTGAAATATATGCAGCTCAGCACAATCCTCAACCTTCTGATTCCTGACATCTTCTGAGATGTTACCAACATCTGTCTCCACAATCTCTCCACCTACTGTTCTGGCTCTGTGGTTCCCATTCTCTTACAGCTCTAGTTTAAACTCTCATGCAGCATTAACAAACCTTCCCGCTAAGATATTAGTCTAATTCCTTAATGTGGATTTTTAGAAGTTGCTGCTGGATGCGCTTCTCACAATAGTGTTCGTCAGGGACACTGGAGGTCTCCTTGCCTTCCCACATCCCACAAAACCCACAAGAGGAGCATTCAGTTATCCTGCCTGTCATCTCCACTGTCCTAACTGAGCAATTGTAAAGAAGGGTGAACAAAATACTCCATCTAGAGCTCACAAGCACAAGAATATCTGCAGATGCTGGTAAAAAAAGCTCTACCTGGGACTTTGAGCTTTTGTCTTCTCTGACTGAAGCCTCAAAATCACCAGTCTAACTCTGTCCACTCAGACAATGGCCGCTGTGCTTCTCCCTGTCTTCCTTGTTCTTGCTCATCAATCCCAAACACTGACTGGTCACCGGTCAGAGCTCCAAACAAACTGCTGAAAGTTGCTGCCCTTTTTATCCGGTCAGCAGACCTAACTGAGATTCTCTCCTCTCAAACTGTTGATCTCCTGAATGGTCACAGAATAAAGCTCCAAGCACACTTCCTTATTGTGTTTACCACGTCTATTCAAATATAACACCTTTAGTCCTGTATTTGTCACCCTTTTCGATTTTGTCCCCCTGTCCCCCTGTTCTATCATCTTTCCATCTTCCCATATAAAGAATACAAGCCCTTGGAGTTTTTGGAATTTGTGAATATATTGCTCAGCTAGATTGTTTTTAAATTATTGAAATGATTTATCTAGCCTTCAAATACACACAGTCTGACTCTATAATAATCTACTGGAGCATCTCTGATAATGAGGCAGAAAAAAATAGTTCGCAGTCACAGAGGTTATGAATATGTCTGTATGCACATTCTACTCTTACTTCCAAAATTAATCAGTCAGCTCCAAAGTTGCCAAACTTTAGAAATAGACTGTAATGTAGATAGAGTCTTCAAATATATGATGCTGAGAGAGAGTCTGCTGGTTCTCGAGTCAAGGGAACTCAAATAAGCTACACAGCAGATTTAAACATCAAAACAACAAGTTGTTGGCATCCCCTCTTGCTGTGGCAGGATCAATATATCTCTCTCCCTTGTTAGTGAGAGAGAGGGCCTGTTTGAGTTGCCGAAGTGTTGGGATGGACAGTGGTTTTTGATGAAATTTAGATCATGGTCTCTGTGGGCTTTGCTGTTGCTTGCATGGTGGGTGGTTGGGGGGGTGGAGTTGATGGTGTTCATTGGAGCAAGTGTAGGGGGAATTGATGCCTTTGCTGCTGCTTGTGTGTGGGAGTGGGAAGGGGTGCTTTGTGGTTCTAACGTTGTTCTGTCATTCGTACATTGGGTGATTTTTTTCTCTCTGTTTTTCTGTCCGTGAAGAGTAAAGATTTCCAAGTAGTCGTTTGGTGCGTGCTGCAGTAGCAGTCAGTGTTATATCATCCGTGTACGCCTTATTATGGGAAGACAAAGTCCTAGCACTTGCTCTTTCACTGCCTACCACCCATCTTGAAGTCCTGATAGTGACCTCCATGGCACTGTGAAGGATGTAGAGCAACCTGCCATAATAGCTACTTCCATTCTCTGCCATGTTGTGGTAAAATCTGCTGTTGCAGGTTTTGAACGTACAACTTCACCAGCCTCGTGGTGGGCTCTGCTACCTGGAAGAAGGCCAGTACTTCCCAGAGGAGTGCATAGGGAACTGACCCGAATGCACTGATGAGCTCACAGAGAGACTTCTTTTGTCTTTCCCAGCTTCTTGGATCTGCTGCCATATCATGCTTGCATGTTTCCAACACTTGGAGATCCCTGGAATTCCTGCTTTCTGAACAGATGTATCAATGTAGTTGTTTTTTTCCAAGCAGCTGGCCAGCCTCTGTGCGATTACAGTGAAGAAGATTTTCCTCTCAAGGTTCAGAAGGTAGATTGGACAAAACTGACTGATGTTTTCTGCATCCTTTCCTTTTGTAATCAGGACACAGCCAGTCCTACACCACTCCTTGAGTACTATTCACCTCTGCCACACAATCTTCATGAGCATCCAAAGAAATCGCAAGATGTCTGGTGTGTTCTTAAAAAGCCTACATGTACTCCATTAGGCTCGGAAGCAGATATTCTTGCCCATCAGAATGACTTCTCTGCTTCTCTCCATTTTGGAGGGTCAGAACCCCGGTGGTAGGTGGGCAACTGAATTGGTTGATGGCAGATGGAATGATCATATGTTCCTGCCTGTTCAAGTTGGTGTGAATCTTTTCCAGCTGCTCTTCCAGTTCTTGCTTTGATGTTTTCAAAGTTCCACTTTTTTACGGTGTGAGGGGAAAATATTTCAAGCTTCCGAAGACAAAATGGCTGAGTGAAAAATTTCTCTGGATCAGAGCTTGGAAAGAGTGACTTTTAACATCATAAATCAGCGAGTTGTTTCTTATGTCTCCCCTCTCGCTATGAAATGGGGACACCTCTTTTTCCTTTATTAGGGAGATGGAGAACCTGTGGTATGTGAAATTACAGGGTGAATGAGTAGTCTTTGGGTTACTGCAAGTGTGTGTCTTTCTTGATGCTTTGCTGCATGCTTGAGTGCTCGGTGGAGGGAGCCAATGCTTTGTGCTGGGGGGAGTCGCTGCTTTGCTGCTGCTTGTGTGTGGGAGGGGGAGCTGGGAGAGGACTTTCATTCATTCATTCAACTCATTCATTCTTTGGTGCACTCCTCTTTTTTTGTGGATGCTTGCGAAGAAAAAGTATTTCAGGATGTATATTGTATACATTTCTTTGACATTAAATTCACCTTTGAAACTTCTTGAAACCTTTGAACCATTTCCCTGACATTAAATGTCCTTATTGAACTTATTGGTCAACAAAAAGATATCACCCCCCCCCCCACCCCACTCCCTAGTTCTATACTAACCAGACTGACTTTAAAAAACATGAACACTTAATCAAAACTCTTCACGTCTACCACACCCCTACCCACATGACCAGCTACCACAATAAATGTACAACTCATGAAATAATGCCGACAGAAAATAGATAATAGCTCCTACAGGCCACTTAATTCAAAATAGTACAATGCCAAATTTTCCAATTCTTTGAGTAGTGGCACACTAATGAATTAGCATAACTTCTGGGGTTCCACAGTAGCACAGTGGTTAGCATGATGCTATTACAGTTCTGGATGTCAGCGTTCAGTTCTGGTGCCAACTATAAGAAGTCTGTCCATTCTCCCCATGAACCATATGGGTGCGATTTGTTAAGCCAAATGGGCCTTTCCATACTCTATCTCTGAATAATAAATAAGAATAAACTTCTCAAAGTAATAACACTCACATGATATGTCAAAGTTCTTCAATAACTAAATTACGACATTAATACCATAAAACATCCCAAGCACTTTACAAAAATGTTGATAAAGAAAATCTGACGATTTGCCACTAGGTGAGATATTAAGCAGCAGGATGTTTTAAGGAATCAGTTGGCACGTAAAAAGATACAAAAGGGAAGTGGAGGGATTCTAGGAGGAACTTACAAGCTTCAGGCATAGACAGTGACAAGCAGCTGTGGCTGTGGTGGAGCAGAGGAAATCAGTGATGCAGAAGAGACCCAAGTGGAGACTTCACAGAAGTTGTGGGGATGGAGGAAGTTACAGATATCAACAGTGCCTTAACATCAAAGTGGAATGTAATGCAAGGATGAAGAGTTTATAACAGGATTGCTGACAGACCAAAAGCAAATTTGCTCATACTTGTACATGGATGATTAGGCAGACGGATTTGCAACTGGACAGCCTTGTTCTGCATGTGGCAAGGTGTTTAAACCCTTTAGGTGAACTGCATGCAAGTGAGAGCCTCATTACTTTTAAGAGGAAGATAAGGAAAAAATAATGTGATAGCTGTGAGAAATAAAGAGAATTTATTGGTCTTTAAACATGACCCTTGGGAAAAGGAATCTAATGACCTTCCTGAACAGACTGCCAATAATTCAAATAATCCCATTTGCAGATCAAAAGATTACCAGGAACAGGATATTAAATAGCTCATTAATCAGGATCCCCAAACAAAGTGGATAGGCAGCAGTCTTTAAGCTTGTCAAGATTTTCAGCAATTTGTGCCTCAATTTGTAATGAACACTTGCTAAATCTTACACCTAAGTTGTTAATTATTCATTACAGGAAAGTGCAGAGTAATAGAATTGAATTTATTTAAACTCTTTGTCATTTTATTTAAAAAAAGATATAAGAAAGTTCTGTTCAGTGTTTACCAGAACGGCATGTGCTTTTTAATTAGTGAGTTGTCAAATAACCACACCCATGTAAGTGGTTGAAATTTCACCAGAGAAGGAGGACTTGTCACTCATTGTGTCCGTACTGGTTATAAATAAACCGATTTAATCCCATTTCAGTGTTTTTACCAATAACATTTTTATGCAGGGCCAAGGTGAAATGACTGATCTGAAAGGTTCCACATCTATTCCCATGGTGGCTGGTAAGAATTCATTGAAAGTAGTGTCACAGGTTGATAGGGTAAGAAAGCTTTACATAAATCAAAGTACTCTGGACAGGAGATGTTGAAGTTCTATAAGATGTTGGTGAGGCCAAATTTGGAGTATTGTGTGCTGTTTTGGTCACCCAGCTATGGGAAAGATGGAGATAAAGTTGAAAGAGTACAGTGAAAAAATACAAGGATCTTGCTGAGACTACAGGACCTTGTGATATGGAAAAATTGACTAGGTTAGGACATTATACCTCGGTTCATGGAAGATTGATGAGAAATTTGATAGGGGTATACAGAATTATGAGAGGTATAGATAGGGTAAATGCAAGCAGGCTTTTTCCACTGAGGCTGGGTGGGACTACAACCAGACATCAACGGTTAAGGGTGAAATATTGAAAGTTAAAGAGGAAACTTCTCCACTCAGTGGGCCATGAAAGTGTGGAATGAGCTGACAGCACAACTGGTGCATGTGAACTTGATTTCAATGTTTAAGAGGTATGGAGGGCTGTGGTCCAGATGCAGGTCAACGAGAGTCGGTAGTTTAAATAGTTTAAATAGTTTGGTGCAGAATATATGGACCAATCGGCCTGTTTCTGAACTATACTTCGCTCGGATTCTATGACTATAAGAAAATGGTGTGATCCGGTATGGGTTTCTCCATCTCCTAGTCTCCCATTAATCCCCATAGCCACATAATAATTTGGTAAACAGAGAGTAAACAGGAATAACCCTGGGACAATAAGAACCAAAACTAAATGAGTTGCAACCGTACTCAGATTAAGATGCTAGCTGTTCTCAAAAATATAGGAACAACAAAAGTCAAACCTACAGTCACATTGGTACTTTTCCTTCACAACCCACAGTAACTGTGCACGCTCTTGTTGACAATGACGTGTTCAGAGCTGAGAGGAGTCCGTTCTTTTCCCCTATGATCCACCCGTCAGTTTCATCACTTCTAAATTGGCCCCTGTGGCTTTGTGCTAATTTGGTACTTATGAGTTCTGTGAGAGACAATTGCAGTTGGATTTTCAGTAAACCTCGTGAGGTTGCAAGTTGCGTTTTGTTACGCCACATGAGCACCACTGAATTAACAAGAAGTTACATTGCAGTCCTGACAGTTATTTCCATTGATGTTGCATTGCTAATGATTTTAAAAGCTTCAATTTAGGAATACTACAAAATAAGAGCACTAACACCAACTGCACTGTGAATGAGCAACCTTGAAAGTTGTTGGTTGATTCCCTCAAGTTCTGGTCTACAATGCTAGAAAGTTTGTTGCACAGCTATCAACCTGACCTTTTATTCCCTGAGGGACTCATCTTTAAAAGTCAATTATTTATTTAAATTAAGCGCGGTGGATTTTTTTTAATTGGACCAGTACAAATCATTCCAAATATGAGCTGTCCCAGTTAGCTGAAGTTTCATGCAAACAAATTTAAAAAGTATAAAAAAAATAAAAGATTTTGTAAATCCAGGAAATCCAAAAGTAACACACACAAAATGCAGGAGGAACTCAGAAAGTCAGGTAGCATCCATGGAAATGAACTTAATAGGCTGAGGACCTTCTTCAGGATTGGAAAGAAAGGAGTGAGACACCAGAATAAAGAGGTGGGGGAGATGAAGGAGTATAGCTGGAGGGTGATAGGCAAAGCTGGGTGGCTGGGAAAGGTAAAGGGCTGGTGAGAAAAGAATTTGATAGGATGGGAGAGTGGATCATAGGAGAAAGGGAAGGAGGGGCATCAGGAGAGGCGATAGGCAGGTGAGGGGAAGAGATAAGAGGCCAGAGTGCAGAATTGAAGAAGAAGGAAGGAAGAAGGAAAAAAATTGCCTTTAAGGAGAAATCGACATTCATGCCATTATGTTGGCAACTACCCACACTGAATATAAGATGTTGCTCCTCCACCCTGAGGGTGGTCTCATCTCGGCAGGTATCAAAAAAGAAAACCAGAATTAAAATGGTTGGCCACTGGGAAATTCCACTTTGGGTGAATGGAGAGAACAAGCTTGGCAAAGCAGTCCCCAATTTATGTCAGGTCTCACCAGTACAGAGGTGGCCACATCAGGTGCACTGGGTACAAAGTATGACCCCAACAGATGAACTGTTGCTTCACCTGGAAGGACTCTTTGGGGCCTGAAATGAGATATTGGCGGAGGCTAATGGGCAGGTGTAGAATTTCTGTCACTTACTGTAATATGTGCCAGGAGGCTGATTAGTGAGGAGAGACAAATGGACAAGGGAATCAGAGAGTAAATGAAGCCTATGGATTGTGGAGAGCTTTGAGAGGGTTTAGTGGAAGATGATAGAAGTTGTGGAGAATGATGTATTGGATGCAGAAATTCATGGGGTGGTAGATGAGGACAAGAGGAACTCTATCCATGTTAAGGCGGTGGAAAAATGGGTTGGTTTAGGCATCCAGGGAAAGGAGGAGATGTTGGTGAGGGCAGCATCTAGACAAACTGCCATTTAACTGAGTAACATATTATATATTTAAATTAAATACAAAACAAATTAGTACACTATCAATACTACTACAGTACTAAAAAAGTGTATCAGTTCCTAATAGTTATTTGATGAAGGAATTCTTCGAGGGTACACTGCTGTGTTCTTTTGATTGACTATAAATGAACAAAATCAGAGTAGACATTTAGTGCAGGTAATAGAATACCTTTATAAAATAAATTTGATGATTGCATCCTCCAAATCTTCATTTTCATTGTAACATTCAAGATGATTGCCAATACCTTCAAATTTTTCATGGTTCCCAACTTGTTGAATTTGAGAATTCATTTTATTTTTAGTCCCAGTCATTTCTGGTATCTCCAAGCCTGAATGCTTGAAACCACTGTGAGAAAAACAGTTCTGAATTGTCTTACTGCTTACTTCTCAACTATCAGTGACAAAAATTGCTGCTTATTGAACACAAACACATGCAACTAATGCTATTTAAAAACTGTTAGCTCAAAACACGGTGTAGTGTCTAACAGGCCACAAAAGTGCCCAGGACAGATGCTAGATTGAAACTGATCTATACTAATCAATAAGCTTCAAGACCTTGGCCTCAGTACCTCTTTGTGCAATTGAATCCTGATTTACAGACCCCAGCCAATCCAGGTTGACAACAACATCTCCTGCACAACCTGCATCACCAAAGGTGCCCCACAACCTGCATGCTAAGCCCTCTCCTCTACTTGCATTACACTTACGATTGTGTAGCTAAGCACAGCTTCAATACCTTAATTAAGTTTGCTGATGACACCACTGTTGTTGACTGAATCAAAGATGGTGATGAATCAGCATGCAGTAGGGAGACTGAAAATCTGGCTGCGTGGTTCCACAACGACAGCCTCGCACTTAATGTCAGCTAGACTATGGAGCTAATTTTTGACTTCAGGAAGAGGAAACCAGAGGTCCATGAGCCGGTCTTCATTGGAGGATCAAAGTTGGAGATGGTCAGAAACTTTAAATTCCTTGGTGTTTTGGCATGTATGATGGAGAGTATATTGACTGGTTGCATCACAGCCCTGGTATGGAAACACCAATGCCCTTGAAAAGAAAGTCCCATAAAAAGTAGTGGATAATCCCAGTGCATCACAAGTAAAGTCTACACATCTACATGGAGCATTGTTGCAGGAGGGCAGGATCCATCATTAGAGTACCCACCATCCGTGCCATGCTTTCGTTTTTGTTGCTGTCATCAGGAAAATACAGGAGCCTCAGGACTCACACCACCAGGTTCAGTAATGGTTATTACTCCTCAACCGCCAGGCTCTTAAACCAAAGGGGATAACTTCACTCAACTTCACCTGTCCTATCACGGAACTGTTCCCACTACTTATCGACTCACTTTCATGACTCTTCATTTATTTCTCATTCATAATAATAAAATAATGAAATAATGATGACTATATTATTATTATTATTATTATTATTATTATTATTATTATTATTATCATCATCATCATCATCCTTTTTGTATTTGCACAGTTTGCTGTCTCTGCACATTTGTTCCCTTGGTTGGGAGAAGTCTTTCAATGATTCAGTTATGGTTTTTAGATTTACTATGCCCGCAACAAAATGAATCTCAGGATTGTATAGCATGCCATATACATACTTCGATAATACATTTACTTTGAATTTTGAACTTTGAATAGTTTCCTGTTCCTATTAAGCAGTATAGTGTATCTGATAAATGGAGGGAATCCTGAATATTTTCTTGATTACATTTTTTCTTTCTTTAAGATGTGTTCCAAATAAGTGGCTGCTCCAATTAACCAATGGACCAATTAACTGGAATCCACTGTAATTTGAATTAATGGAGCAATTTTCACATTCCCAGAATATCAGAAAGGAATTAAGATCCAGTAAAAATTTTCCTCATGGTAACATCCAAAATGAGGCAGCTGAGTTGCACATAAAAAATACTTCACAGATAAAAAGGAATCGCTTTAGTTGTAGTTAAGTGTAATTGTGACACAAGGAACCTGCAATATTCATTTGTTTTGAGTCAACAGCCTGAGTGAACAGAGTGGTTCTTGCATTGGATCAATATGTTATACAATGACACAGCTTTCCTCAACGTCAGCTGAGGTCACCGGAGAAGGACTTGAATTAGAATCAGGTTTAATATCACAGGTAGATAGGGTTGTAAACAAAGCTTTTGGCACATTGGCCTTCATAAATCAAAGTACTGTCAACATCTCTGAGGATCCATCCTGAGCCCAACATATTGGTGCAGTCACAAAGGCATGATAACGGCTATATTTCATGACCAATGACGCTCGCAAATATCTACAGATGTACCATGGAGAGCATTCTAACTGGTTATGGGGAAGGCGACTGCACAGGATCAAAAGAAGCTGCAGAAAGTTGTGAACTTTGTCAGTAACATCATGGATACTGCCAGTATCCAGAACGTCTTCATGGAGCGATGCCTCAAAAAGGCAGCATCCATCATTAAGAACCTCCATCATCCAGTACAAACCATTCTCTCATAGTTATAATCATGGAGGAGGTACAGAAGCCTGAAGACACACACTCAGTGTATCAGAAACAAATTCACCTCTGCCATCTGATTTCTGAATGGACATTGAACCCATGAACATGACCTCATTAATTTTTTGCACTAATTATTTAATTTAACTATTATATATATGAATTGCAGTATTGCAGTACATATATTTATATACTTACAGTTTTTAATATTATGTATTGCATTGTACTGCTGGCGTAAGAACAACAAATTTCACGACAAGTGTCAGTGATATTATGATGCCACGCTACATCAATGTCTGCTTTGCTGTTGCTTTCTGCACCCACGCAGAGGTTGTCAACTTCATCAACTCTACCTCTATCTTCCACCCTGCCCTCAAATTTACCTGGTCTATTTCTGACACATTCCTCCCCATTCTCGATCTGTCTGTCCCTATCTCTGGAGGCAGCTTTTCTACTGATGTTTTTCATAAACCTGCTGACTCCCACAGCTACCTGGACTATACCTCTTCCCATGCTGATACTTGTGAAAATGCCATCGCCTTCTCTCAATTCCTCCATCTCCGCTGCATCTACTCTCAGGACGAGGTTTTTCATTCCAGGACTAAGGAGATATTCTCCTTTTTCGAAGGAAGAGGCTTCCATTCTTCCACCATTAATGCTGCCCTCAACTGCATCTTCTCCATTTCATGCTTGTCTGCCCTCATGCTATCCTCCTGCCACCCTACTAGTTATAGAGTTCCTCTTGTACTCATCTACCACCTCACCTGCCTCCGTGTCCAGCACATAATTCTCTGCAACTTCCACCATCTCCAACAGGATACCAACACCAAACGCATCTTTCCCTTCCCCCCCCCCCACTTTCATCTTTCCGCAGGGATCGCTCCCTACGCAACTCCCTTGCCCATTCATCCCTCCCCTCTGATCTCCCTCCTGGCACTTATCCTTGCAAATGGAAGAAGTGCGACATCTGCTCCTACACCTCCTCCCTCACTACAATTCAGGGCCCTAAACAGTCCTTCTAGGTG
This sequence comes from Hemitrygon akajei, assembly GCF_048418815.1. Taxonomy (NCBI): domain Eukaryota; kingdom Metazoa; phylum Chordata; class Chondrichthyes; order Myliobatiformes; family Dasyatidae; genus Hemitrygon; species Hemitrygon akajei. Next base: position 6,317,519 of record NC_133126.1, on the reverse strand, counting down.
AGGTAACACTTCACTTGTGAATTTGTTGGAGTCACCTACTGTATCTGGTGCTCCCGGTGTGGCCTCCTGTACTCAGTGACACCCGGCATAAATTAAGAGACTGCTTTACTGAGCACTTATGCCAAAAAAAGTGGGACCTACCAGTGGCCATCCATTTTAATTCGACTTTCCATTCCCATTCTGACATGTCAGTCCATAGCCTCCACTACTGCCACAATGAGGCCACACTACACCACAGAAAATAAATAAATTAAACCCAAATTTATCCGATCAGTGTTTCCGATGTAACCGAGAAATTGGTACTTTTTTACATTCTACTTGGTCTTGTTCTAAAATTCAACCTTTTTGGACAAATTTAAGAGTTTTATTGGAACAAATTATTGGAACACAACTTCCACGTAATCCAATATTACTTTTACTAGGCGATATCGAGGGGATAAAACCGAAACCCAAATTGAATAAATATCAGAAAGAATTTATAAAAATTGCATTGGCAGTAGCCAAAAAAGCTATTGCAGTTACCTGGAAATCGGATACATATTTAAGTATAGATTGTTGGAAGAAAGAAATTTATGGCTGTATTCCACTTGAAAAAATTACTTATAATTTAAGAGATAAATATGAAACATTTTTGAAAATTTGGCGCCCTTATTTACAAAAGACAGGATTAAATATATAGCTGCTCTGAAGATGAAATAATTGGTTACTTAGGGAAAGAAATAATTATATATACTAAAGTTATTATGAACTCCATGGAGCATGTGGGGATCTTCCAATATCCAGGCACTCTCCCTTTTTTTTTCTTTCTTTCTTTCTTCTTTTTTTTTCTATAGGGATGTTAGGGGGGAGGGGTTAAGAGGAGGGGTGAAGGGTAATATATAGGCCACACTCAAGTTGAAGGAACAACACTTTACATTCCGTCTGGGCCGCCTCCAACCTGATGGCATGAACATTGATTTCTTGACTTCTGGTAATGCCCCAAACTCTCCTTTCCCATTTCCCTCTCTAACCTAAGGTATCTTACTATCTCTTCGTTCAGTTAGTCCTGACGATGGGTCTCGGTCTGAAACGTCGACTGTACTTCTTCCTATAGATGCTGCCTGGCCTGCTGTGTTCCACCAGCATTTTGTGTGTGCTGCTTTTTTCCACTGAGCTTGGATAGACTTACAGGTCATAGGTCAGGGGTGAAAGATGAAAATTTTAAGGGGAATATGAGGGGCATCTTTATCACTCGGGGGTCGTGATGGTGTGGATTGAGCTGCCTGTGGAAGTGGTGCAAGCAAGATGGATGTTTAAGAGAAGTTTGGATAGGTACATGGATGGTAGCGGTATGGAGGGCTATAATCCCAGTTCAGATTGATGGGAGTAGACACAGAACGGATGAGCTGGTAAGCATGTAGCTGTGCTGTACTTTTCTATGACTCTATTACTGGCATATGTTATGAAACTTGTATGCAGCAGCAGTAGCAGATAATAATAAAAACTGTAAATTACAGTGAGAAATCTACACATATATATACACACACACATTTCTTACCGTTATTACAGTTTATATATATCGTAAAAAGGGAAAAAAGAGTAGTGAGCTTGTGTTCATGGGTTCAATGTCCATTCAGAAACTGATGGCCATTATTTGCACGGCTGAGAGAAGTACCACTGAGCTAACATTTCAGTTTTGATTGTTTGGTGTATAGACAGAGAGGAAAAAAACCTCATTATTGATCATTTTCAGCAGAGCCGGCTTCTTGGTTGATATCTGTAAAGTAATAGCCCTCCCAACATAAGCAAATGCGCAATATTGATCAAATGATTGGCATGTACAATAACACATTGTCAGGGATTTGTTTCTAACACATAATATATCAGGAGCTGAGCTAACAGCAGGTTAGCTGAACAGTCCTTGTGTTTGGGGAAGCTATCCTATCCTCCCACATTTAAATTGTTCTGCCCACTATGCGGACAGATTACGAAATGACTTTGGTGTCCTCCTATCAGAAACACTTACTAAGCAAGGAAACAGAAGGTCAGGTCAAGCATCTAGCAAATTCAACATTGAAAATTCAAGATTGTTCAATGTCATTTCCAGTACACAAGTGTAAAGGAGAACAAAATAATTGTTACTCTGGATGTGATGCAGCAGTAAAAAATCCACAATAAGATAAAGAACACAATAATAATTAAAAACAAATCTGGTACAGGTTGATGAGGCATTAGAAATTATCTTTCAAAAACCATTGGACTCTGGCATAGTGCCAGAGTACTGGAAAATTACAAATATCACTCCACTCTTTAAGAAAGGAGTTAGGCAGCAGAAAGGAAATTATAGACTAGTTAGCCTGACCTCAGTGTTTGGGAAGATGTTAGTCAATTGTTAAAGATGAGGTGATGGAGTACTTGGTGACACAGGACAAGATAATACAAAGTCAGCATGGTGTCCTTCAGGGAAAATCCTGCTTAACAAACTTGTTGGAACTCATTGAGGAAATTACATGTAGAATAGATAAAGTGGATGTAGTAGATGTTGTATATTTGGACTTCCAGAAGGCCTTTGACATGGTGCCACACATGAGGCTACTTACCTAGTTAACAGCTCATGATATTATAGGAAAGTTACTAACATGGTTAGAGCATTGGCTGATTGGTAGGAGGCAGCGAGTGGGAATAAAAGGATCCTTTTGTGACTGGCTGCCAGTGACTAGTGGTGTTCCGCAGCGGTCGGTGTTGGGACCACTTCTTTTAATGCTGTATATAAATGTTTTAGATGATGGAATAGATGGCTTTGTTGCCAAGTTTGCAGATGTTATGAAGATTGGTGGAGGGGCAGGTAGTGTTGAGGGAACAGGTAGGATGCAGAAGGACTTAGATAGATTAGGAGAATGGGAAAGAAAGTGGCAAATGAAATACAAAGTTGGAAAATGCTTGATCATGAACTTTGGTAGTAGAAATAAATGTGCAGACTATTTTCTAAATGGGGAGAAAATCCAGGAAGCTGAGATGCAGAGGGACTTGGAGTCCTTGTGCAGAGCACCCTGAAGGTTGAGCTGGTGGTGAGGAAGGCAGATGCCATGTTAGCATTCATTTCAAGAGATCTAGAATACAAGAGCAAGGATGTGATGCTGAGGTTTTATAAGGCACTGGTGAGGCTTCACCTTGAGTATTTTGTACAGTTTTGGGACCCTCATCTTAGAAAAGATGTGCTGGCATTGGAGAGGGTCCAGAGGAGGTCCACAAAGATGATTCAAGAAATGAAAGTGTTACCATAATGAGGAACATTTTAGGGCTCTTGGTCTGTACTTTCTGGAACTCAGAAGGAGGAGGTGGAATCTCATTGAAACCTTTTGAATGTTGAAAGGCCTAGACAGAATAAATGTGGAAAAGGATGCTTCCCATGGTGGGAGAGTCTAGGACAAGAGGGCATGGCCTCAGTATAGAGGGGCGCCTATTCAAAATAGAGATGCGGAGAAATTTCTTTAGCCAGATGGTGGTGAATTTGTGGAATTTGTTACCACAAGCAGCTGTGGAGGCCAGGTCGTTGGGTATATTTAAGGCAGAGATTGATAGGTTCTTGTTTGGACATGGCATCAAAGGTTACGGGGAGGATGCCTGGAACTGGAGTTGAAGGACAGAAAGAAAAAAAGGATCGGCCATGATTGAATGGCGGAGCAGGCTCAATGGGCCAGATGGCCTAATTCTGCTCCTGTGTCTTATATGAAATGATCCTCCTGCAGATGCATTGGTGGGCAACATCTTGATAGGGTTCAGTGATAATGCAGCTTGCATTCTTGCCCTGCAAGAGCATTCATCTAGGCAAAAATAAATAAGCAGAACTGCGATTTTCACTGGGTAATGTGAGCCTATAAATATTTCACGTATTGTGAATTCAAACAAATTCCCCTGGAGAATTGTTAACATATAATACATGTCCAAGTGTAACAAAGGCTGTGTGCAAAGTAAACACACAAAATGCTGGAGGAACTCAGAAGGTCAGGCAGCGCCTATGGAAATGAATAGGCAGATGATGTTTCAGCCTGAGACTCAGAGCACAGTGCTACAAAGTACTTCTGCCTGTGCTTCATATTTTAATGGCAGGTTACTGAATGTTCTAAAATGAGTAGATCTCATTAAAAGTGTAATTCTATATGTGAAAATAAATTTGATTTGCTTTAAAAATGAAATATGCAGAGGCACTCATAGAGTTCATATGAGAAACATAAGTTAGAAATATAGAAAAGCTTGTTAAATATTAAAACAATTGTGCATTGGTAGGAAAATGTCTGACTTACCCCCATGACATTAGACTTCAGCATCCATTTGTCAGTACATTTCAGCTCAAACCTGTCTCTCTTTTAATTGATGTGGACATTCCTGTGGCTCCAGACAGATACAGCATCTGCCTTACACCAGTTTGCAAGGAATCTGATGTTACACAATGTTGGACTCCAGCCCATTAAACAGAGGCTGAAGCAGTACATTTTAAAATGAATTCACTGGAAGGGTGATTGTAAGTACAATTATGTTTGTGATAGCATTTAAGTAGCACAGGGAAATTAACGTTCTTACAGATACTGTTGGCTCTTTGAATAATCTATAAGAAAGTGTTTATCATCAGGTAAAACATGCACAAAATGCTGGAGGAACTCAGGAAATTAGACCCCAACTATAAAGGGGAATAAGCAGTCAACAAGTTCTGATCAGGGGTCTCATACTGATACATCAACTGGTTATGCCCCTGGATAGATTCTGCCTGATTTCCTGAGTTCCTCCAACATTTTGTGTATAACATATACGGTATATAAAGAGTGGATTTTGGATAATTGGGACAAGTCGGGATAGTACATTTTAGCCCAATTAAGTGGCTATCCCAATTTTATCAAAGTTTCATGGAAACAGTTAAAAAGATATAAAAAAGACCAACTGAGTAACATGGTTATGTAAATAAGTGAAATACCGAACAAATTAGAACACTACCAATACCACTGCAGTTCCTAATGCTTATCGATGGAGGAATTCATTTGCCTTGCATTCTGTTGACTGTAAATGAACAAAATCAGTGCAGGTAATGAATGGCCTTCATACAAGCCGCAGCTATGTATAAACTGTTTGTTCTAATCACAGTGGTATGTCTAACGACCGTCCAAGTGCACGCAACCAACATTAGTTAGAAAATGTTCGGCAACAGTCTCCCCACCAGTTCAAAGATTTAAAGATTGAAAGACTCAAACACCATGGAACCCGTTCCATCAAACACTCAACATGCAAAAAATAATTGCACAAATAGTAAAAAGTAAGCAAATAACACATAGAAAATCAAACATCAAGACAGCAGCCTAGGGTGCCTAGGACTTATGCACAGTACTGTAGTAATTTTGTGTATTGCACTGTAGAGCTGCCACACAAAAAAATCAAATTCCATGACTCATGTGAGTGATGTTAAACCTGATTCTGATATGAGCCCCTATTGTGGACTGCGAGTGGGAAGGGAGCCGGGAGAGGAGAATCATGGTTGGGAAAAGGAGAAGGGAGAGATGAGCACCAAAGAGACATTCTGTAATGATCAATAAACTAATTGTTTGGAATCAAACAACCTTGCTTGCTGTCTCAGGGCTGGGTATGTCTGCATTCATGCTACCCCCTAACCCTGACAGTCCTTCTCTGCCACCAGTCCCACACTCCTCCCACAATGCTCCACTCTCACCATTCCTAACATCCTTTGTCCCTGCCAGATTTACAAACTCGCTCTCCACTCCATCTTGATTAATATAGTACTGTGCAAAAATCTTAGTCCCTGTTGGATCCTATATATATATACATACATACACACATACTGTGTGTGTGTGTGTGTGTGTGTGTGTGTGTGTGTGTGTGTGTGTGTGTGTGTGTGTGTGTGTGTGTGTGTGTGTGTGTGTGTGTGTGTGTGTGTGTGTGTGTGTGCGTGCGTGTGTGTGTGTGTATATGTATATATATATGTTGGTGCATGGCCAAGTGGTTAAGGCATCTGAAGGTCACTAGTTCGAGCCTTGGCTGAGGCTGCGTGTGTGTCCTTGAGCAAGACATTGCTCTGCAATGACACCGGTGCCAAGCTGTATGGGTCCTAATGCCCTTCCCTTGGACAACATCGGTGGCATGGAGAGGGGAGACTTGCAACATGGGTAACTGCTGATCTTCCATACAACCTTGCCCAAGCTTGCACCCTGGAAACTTTCCAAGGTGCAAATCCATGGTCTATCGAGACTAATGGAGGCCTACACTACATATATACTATTCCTAATACTTTTGCACACGCACACACGCATTATATGTATGGTAGCTAGGGGGTTATCATGACACTATTGGAGTTCAGGATGTTGCATTGTTCAGAGTTTGGAGCACAATTCTGATGCCATTTGTAAGGAATCTGTACGTTCTCACCGTGAACACATGAGTTTTTCCTGGGTGCTCTAGTTTCCTCCCACAGTCCAAAGTTGTACCAGTTAGTAGGTTAATTGGTTATTGTAAATTGTCCTGTGATGCACAAGAAAAAACATTTTGTAATGCAGCAATATAAAAAGAAAATGCAAAGCTGATCTTGAGAAGCAAATAACAGCAGAAAATACTGGGAACAATCTAAGAGAGTTTAGAGCGGAGACTGGGAGACTGGGTTAAATTTAAGGTTGATGACTTTTCACAAGAATTGTGAAGTTCATAGATAAACAGGTATTAAATTCCAGAGTAAGTTTGTAGTAGAGTTTACAACAGCAGCTCACATCTGTGTTCATTGAAATATTGTCCTTTTTATGAGAAACAATAAAGTTCTGAATATGAGTTAAAGGAAAAGAAAGCAGTTAACCTGAAATCTGATCTAACTTTAGATAGAAAAGATTATTTTTTAATCAATAATATTCTCTAATGAGAGTGTGATTGGATGCAGCTTGGTGTTCTTGTAGATTAAGATCCATGCGAAATAATGAACAGGTAAATATAAAAGCGATAAACATCATCAGCTGATTGATTAGCACTGCAACAGATACCAAACAGTAACTGTACCAAACAAAGACGTTTTTCTTCAAACTGAACAGTCTTGTTACTAAACATTATTTTAAAGCAACTAACTTGTTACATGCATCACTGGTGACTATTTCCTGCAATAATAAGTTTTGTAGTTGTTGGTAGCAATAAAAACTTTAGTTGGGTATGAAAAGTGGAGAAAGTCCAAGAAGAGTACAAGGGAGAAATGTAGTATTTAGAGCATAAAGCAAAGGGGCAGAATTAGGCCATTCGGCCCATTGAATCTGCTACACAATTTGATCCCAAGCAACACACACAAAATGCTGGAGGAACTCAGCAGTTCAGGCAGCATCTATGGAAAAGAGTAAACAGTCAACATTTCAGACTAAGGCCCTTCTTCAGTTCTGAGATGGAAGCGGGGAGATGACAGAATAAAGGTGGGGGAGAGGAAAGAGGCTAGCTAGAAGGTTATAAGTGATGCCAAGTGGGTAGGAAAGGTCAAGGGCTGGAGAAGAAAGAATCTAATTGGAGAGGAAAGTGGACAATAGGAGAAAGGAAAAGAGGAGGGGACCCAGAGAAAGTAAAAGGCATGAGAAGTGAAAGGTTAGACAGGTAATAGAGGAAGATGTGGGAGGGAAAATATATTCACTAGATGGAGGCTACCCAGACAGAATATAAGATATTGCTCCACCGCCCTGAGAGTGGCCTCATCCTGCCACAAAAGAAGGCCATTGACCAACAAGTTGAAAAGGGAATGGGAATTGTAATTAAAGCATTTGGCCACCAGAAAGTTACACCTTTGGCAGATGGATTGGAGATGCTCAACGAAGCAATTTACAATGGGTTTCAGCAATGTAGAGGAGCTCACATTGGGATCACTGGACACAATAGACGACACCAGCAAATACACAAGTGAAGTATTGTCTCACCTGCAAGGACTATTTGGAGGTCTGAGTGGAGGTGAGAGAGGAGATATATGGGCAGGTGTAGCAGTTAGGCCACTTGCAGGGATAAGTGCGTAGAGGAAGATTAATGGGGAGGAGCGAATTGACAGGGGAATTGCAGAGGGAGCAATCCCTGCAAAAACGGGGAGAAAGAGGGAAGTAAAGGTATGTTCAATGGTAGGATCCCTTTGAAGATGGCAGAAGTTGTGGAGGATAGCCTGTTGGATGCAGAGACCAATGGGGTGGTACGTAAGGACAAGATGGACTCTATCGTTATTATGGTGGTGGGAAGATGGGGTGAGCATGGACATATGGGAAATGGAGGAGATGCCTGTGAGAGCACTATCAATATTCTTTAAAGGAGGAGAACAACTCTGATGTCCTGAAATGGTAAGCCATGTCGCGGGAACAAGTGTGGCAGAGGCGAAAGAAATTGAGTAAAGGGAATAGCATTTTTACAGGAGATAGGGTGGGAAGAGGTATTGTTGAGATGACCATGGGAATCAGTAGATTTATTAAAGATGCTGGTTGATAATTCAATCCTGACTGATTTATTATCCCTCTCAATCTCATTCTCCTGCCTTCTCCCATAACCTTTGATACCCTGACTAATCAATAACCAATCAACCTCTGCTTTAAATATACCCAATGTCTTTGACTCCACAGTCATCTTTGGGCTATCTTTAGTACCTTTAATACTGCTGAGAATGCAACTAAGAACCAGATGTGTAACAATTGCTGGAACTTTAGTAAACCTAGAGGATCTACGTTCCTTTAAGTGCAGGTGTGGTTAAGAATATAGGAAACAGAAGAAAGAGCATGTTATTTGTCCTCTCCAGTCTGCTCTGCCATGTAAGCAATCATAGCTGATATTACAGCTGTCACTTTCCTGTGCTAATACCCATAACCCTTAGAGCTTGCATTATTTCAATATGCAGCCTCTAGTTGCACAGATTACTCCTCATGAACATTCCCTAACTTTGAAACTCTGTTAATCTCTTGGTAATCTCTGTTTCTAGACACTGCAGCCAGTGAAAACATAATCTCTTCATCTCCCTCTAACAGGCTATTTAATAATGTTCTATGTTTCAGTAAAACCAGCTGTTATTCTTAACTCAAAAAACTTCAGAGGTGATCCATCTCCCTAACCTTCATGTTGCAAACAACATCTGAAGAAAATCAAACATGGGAAAATCAGTAGATGCTAGAAATCCAAGCTATAGTCACATAATGCTGGAGGAACTCAGCAGGCCAGGCAGCATCTTTGGAAAAGAGTATAGTCGAAGTTTCAGTTCAAGACTTTTCATCAGGACTGAAAAAAATCAACCCCCACCCCATTTTTCCCATCAAAAACACATCAGATAGGAACTTTAACATGTCTTTGACTCTTGACATAGCTGCAAGTGGAGAACTTGTCATGCAAGTCAAAAACTATAGATCAGCTCATCACTTTAATGAAAGACAGATTTTATTTCTTATAGAGTCTGGTCGATTTGCACAGCATCAGTTTTTAAAAAGACTTGAAATGTTTCTGATTACAGCTTCTATCAGCCTTGATGGTGTTATTCAGGTCACAATAAAAGAAAATTGGTTACTGCAGATTCTGGCAGAGTTAAAGGAAACCGCTTAAGAATGTCACTGCACTTACACTGTTGAATTGCACAAAGCTGACTTGGAATGTCTGTGGCTCGCTCCAATACACAAGAATCCAAAAGAAAGAATCAATGCAGCCATCTTAAGGACAGAATGATTGATTGGTATTATAAGGGTTGTATATCACCGATTGGAAGGAAATTGTTCAAGGTACAGGAGGCAGTAGAGTACACGTTGTATTTCATTTATGAGTAACCTGAGCTAGAGGGAAGGCTAACTTTACTCAAATGAAGTGTATTGAATCCTTATTCCCTTCAAGTTGTTACTATTACCTCAATCAAAATTGAGAGTCGAGGAGACAGTCTTCGCTGATATTATTTTCCTTTAACATTCAAGATTCAATATTCAATAAAGTTTTCATTTCCAGTACACAAGTGTAAAGTAGATAAAATATTTGTTACGCTCGATCTGACGGAACACACAAAAAATACAATAAGTTAAAGAACACGATAATAATAAAAATAATAAAGCATTATTATTTTAACACACACAATGTGCTTGAGGAACTCAGCAGGTCAGGCAGTCTCTGTGGAAATTAATAAACAGATGACATTTCAGGCTGAGACTTTTCTTCAGGACTGAAAAGGAAGCGGGAAGGCACTTTTTTATTCTGGCGTCTTCTTTCCTTTCCAGTCTTGAAGGAGGGCCTCGGCCTGAAATATCGACTGCTCATTCATTTCCACAGATGCTACTTGACCTGATCACTTCCTCCAGCACTTTGAGTGCGTTGCTCTGGATTTCCAGCATCTGCAGTACCTCTTGTGTTTGTCTTATTGTGTATTTTCAAGCTCCATCAGATCCGTAGTAACAATTATTTTCTTCTTTAGACTTGTGTACTGGAAATGACATTGAACAATCTTGGATCATCAACCTTGGATCTATATTAACATATAAAATTGGTAACATGAAGACAATGAATATTTCCAAAAGTTAGATATTCACATGCTCACCTGCAACCCTACATTTAAAGTAACTTGCAAACCTATGTGAATTTATATTTGAGGGATGACCTCAAGGCAACTGCCCACACCTCAAACTTGCCTTTATCATTTATTAAGGTGGAACTTTTCGTGCAACAGAAGCAATCCTTGCCAATCCATGGCTCCTCTATAGAGAAAGGTAAGTGCACCAAGTTCCTGGGATTTCACATCACAGATGACCTCACTTGGTCCTTTAATATCACCTCATGAACAAGAAGGCGCAGCAGTGTCTCCACTTTCAAAGGAGATTGAGCCAAACGAGACTCCCCCGGTCCCCATCTTAACTGCATTTTACAGGAGCACCATTTAGACTGCCCTGACAAGCTGCATTTCCATCTGGAACAGGAGCAGCCAAGCATCGGACTGGAAGTCCCTACAAAGGACTGAGAATGGCTAAGGATCACAGGAGTCTCTCCACCATCTATCGGGGACATTTATCAGGAGTGCTGTGAACACAGGGCCCTTAGTATTATTAAGGATCCCACCCATCCATCCAGCACCCTCTTTGACTTTCTACCATCAGGCAGGAGACTCCAATGCACAAAGACAAGAACAGTCAAGATGAGAAACAGTTTCTCCTCCAGAATTAGGCTTCTGAACTCCCTGCCACATCACATTCAGAGTGTCACTGCTTAATCTGTTCTGTATCCTGCAATATTTAATGTATGTACTTTACTTTGTTTACCTTTGCGTAATTCACTTATAGACTTAATTCTTGCTTTCCTAAGTCACTATACATTATATGTGTGTTATGTGTACTACTGGGCTTTGCATCCCGGTCTGGAGATTCTACATTAAATAAACTTGACTGGACTGGACTTGGCATTAAGCAAACAGGGATTCTAGCCCATGCTATTTGTTGCAGGCTACTCGCCTTCTAGCTCAACAAGACATGAAGAATAGAACTGATGTAACCCCCAGGTTTGGTGGGTGGCATTAGTCTAGGAAAAGACACTCTCTGGCCTGCCAGACTTGTGTGGATGGCGCATGATGTTTATCCTGTTACAAATCAGTACCACAAAATGACAAACTGTATACCATATGCAATTAAACAATTTAGCTTTATAATTGTTAATTTGACTAGAGTGTTAGTAAAGAAAACAAGAAGGAAAAGGGCCCATTTTAATGAAACAGTCTAATGCGCAAGTTGGAGCTCACGACTTTCCCGTCCGTTCGTTCTCCATCGACTTCTCCCAAGCATAGTCGATTCCCAACCCCATTCTACATCCACTCAGTTCTGCAATCTACGACCTCTCCGTTCTGGCAACGTCTCTCTCCATCTTCTGCTGAAGAAAAGCCTGCAAATACCTTCTCTCGGGTACACAGGGAAGAATCAACACGTCTCTCATTGGATGGCACACATTTCAAAGCCCCTATTATCTCTAGCCATAACCCAAACACTGCTGCTACAGAAAAACCACTGCATTAGGAGTGAAACCTCACAGAGAAACCATGACATTAGCAGGGAAACCTTTAGAGATATAGTGCAAACAAATTCTTCCGGCCCTTTAAGCTGCCCTGCCCAGTAAATCACCTATTTGACCCTAGCTTAATCACAGGAGTATTTACATTGACCAATTAACCTACTAACCGTCTTTGGAATTTGGGAGGAAACTGGAGCACCCAGAGGAAACCCATATGTCCACGGTGCAGAACCTTCAAACTCCTTACAGACAGCCTTGGAATTGAACTCCAAACTTAGACACCCCAAGCTGTAATAGCATCATACTTATTGATAAGCTAACATGCCCCAGCTGTTCGATTGATTGTTTTAGGTTCTGACTGATCTAAGCTCAAGAGTTATCCGTCTGAATAACTGATAAGCCCAATCCTATTTGTGACATTTCAAAGGAGAGGAAACTCATCTGGCCTCTTGAATTCATCAGTTACCCTTGTATGAACCATGCATAGCACAATAGTGGCAGGAGTCCTATTCGCAGGAAATTGTGTGATGGAAGCAGCAAGGATACAAAAATATTCCTCATGAAGTTTCTCATTCCTCATATGTTCCTCATGAAGTTGGTTAAGAAAGGGTAGGTGGCAATGTACTATGTTTGTTCACAACATAATCAGAATCAGAAGTGGGTTTAGTATCACAGTCATATGCCACAAAGTATGTTGTTTTGCAGCAGCAGTGCTTTCTAATACATAAGACTATAAATTACAATAAGACATTTATATATAATTAAGCTAAATAAGTAATGCATAAAGAGAGCAAAAAATGTACATGAGATTTTTGTCCATTCAGAAATCGAAAATGTTGAGTGTGTGGCTTCCGTCTCCTGTACCTCCTCCTTGATGAAGAGGAGGAGACGCTAACAGAAGAGGGCATGTCCTGGGTGATGGGATTCATAATGATGAATGCTGCCTTTTAGAGGCATCACCTTTTGAAAATGTCCTTGATGCTGGGGAGGCAGGTGTCCACGATGGAGCTGGCTGAGTTTACAGCTTTCTGCAGCTTTTCCCGATCCTGTGCAGTGGCCCCTCCATACCAGATGGTGTGGACAGTATAAATTGGAAAGCCACATCACGGACAAGGTCAAGCAAGCACTTGCTATCTGAACAAACAGACACACACATTTAAGGAATAAAAACCAACATGTCTTTAGATTCTGTCAATTGCACTAGTCCTAAAGAGAGATTATACTTACTCTTTTGTATTACAATTTTCTATTATTAAAATATGAAAAATGATTTGTTTTAACTGTTAAATGGAAACATCAATACATACCACGATGTGTGTCATTTGCGTCCAATCAAATCAGCAAGGGGAAGCCCGCAAGTGTTTCCATGCTCCGGGCACCAGCATAGCATGCTCAGAATGTACTAATCCTCACCCATATGTCTTTGGAATTTGGGAAGAAAGTAGAGCACCCAGCGGAAGTGATGCAGTCATGGAGAGAATTTACAAACTTCCAACAGACAGCAGCAGGAATTGAACCCCTATTGGTAATCACCGGCAATGAACAATGTTTATTCTATTATTGTTGTACATATATTTAAATGTGGGGGGGCGGGTAGTCATAGAATTTATTTAGTCTCTTACTGTGTCTGTCCTAAAGAATGTCTTGATAGCAGCAATATGTTATTTCCAACTATTATAAATTATATTATAAAATGAAACAGGATGCTCTTCCAAGATTAATTCCAAAAGAGGGCAAGCAAGCATTAGTTTAATTTTATGGGGGAAGAGAATTCCTGGTTCTGCTCCCCAGATGCTTAATGGATATGTTCTCAATCTCTTCCACTACATAATATTTCTATTCAGAGTGTGTGCGCATTCTTTTTGATGCAGGCTCAGTAGCAGACCTAACATGGTAACGTCGAAATCAGGGATAAGACTGTGTTTATAGAAATACAGGATGAAGAGCAAGGTGAGCGTAAAGCATAGAAAGCAGGCCTGATGGCCTTGAGCAACTATCTGGCAGAAACTTCCAGTAACAGGAGAGCAAAGTATACAATCTCTCATGAAATCTTGGACAAGTGCTCTTGAACATTGATTTCTCCAACTTCCAGTAATATTTTATCCTCCTCCTTCCCTCTTCTTCAATTCCCTACTCTTAGTAAATGGGACCTTTTCAGAATGGCAGGCAGTGACTAGTGTGGTACTGCAAGGCTCAGTGCTGGGACCCCAGTTGTTTACAATATATATTAATGATTTAGACGAGGGAATTAAATGCAGCATCTCCAAGTTTGCGGATGACACGAAGCTGGGCGGCGCTGTTAGCTGTGAGGAGGATGCTAAGAGGATGAGGGTGACTTGGATAGGTTAGGTGAGTGGGCAAATTCATGGCAGATGCAATTTAATGTGGATAAGTGTGAGGTTATCCACTTTGGTTGCAAGAACAGGAAAACAGATTATTATCTGAACAGTGGCCAATTAGGAAAAGGGGAGATGCAACAAGACCTGGATGACTTTGTACACCAGTCATTGAAGGTGGGCAAGCAGGTACAGCAGGCGGTGAAAAAGGCAAATGGTATGTTGGCATTCATAGCAAAAGGATTTGAGTACATGAGCAGGGAGGTTCTATTGAAGTTGTACAAGGCCTTGGTGAGACGGCACCTAGAATATTGTGTGCAGTTTTGGTCCCCTAATCTGAGGAAAGAGATTCTTGCCATAGAGGGAGTACAGAGAAGGTTCACCAGATTGATTCCTGGGATGGCAGGACTTTCATATGAAGAAAGATTGGATCGACTAGGCTTATACTCTCCGGAATTTAGAAGATTGAGGGGGGATCTTATTGAAACGTATAAAATTCTAAAGGGATTGGACAGGCTAGATGCAGGAAGATTGTTTCCAATGTTGGGGAAGTCCAGAACAAGGGGTCACAGTTTAAGGATAAAGGGGAAGCCTTTTAGGACTGAGATGAGGAAAAACTTCTTCATACAGAGAGTGGTGAATCTGTGGAATTCTCTGCCACAGGAAACAGTTGAGGTCGGTTCATTGGCTATATTTAAGAGGGAGTTAGATATGGCCCTTGTGGCTAAAGGGATCAGGGGGTATGGAGAGAAAGCAGGTACAGGGTTCTGAGTTGGATGATCAGCTATGATCATACTGAATGGTGGTGCAGGCTTGAAGGGCCAAATGGCCTACCCCTGCACCTATTTTCTATGTTTCTATGTTTACCTCTTCTTCTCACCTGCCTATCACTTCCCCTTTTCCTTCCCTTTCTCCAGTGGTCTATTTTCGTCTCCTATCAGATTTCTTCTTCTCCAGCCCATTACCTTTCATCTCCCAACTTCTTATTTCATCGTCCCCTCAACCTCCCATTTGACTTCATCTGACACTTTTTAGCTTGTCCTTATTATCTTACCCCCTTATTCTGGCAACCTTCCCCTTTCTTTCCTGATGAACGATCTTGACCTGTTTAGCTACTCTTAGGAGGCAGTGATCACAATATGATAAAATTCAGCCTGCAGTTTTAGAAGGTAAGATATATCAGTATTAGAGTGAAGTAAATGGAATTACAGAGGCATGAGAGAGGAGTTGGCCAAAGTTGATTGGAAAAGAACACTGGCAGGGATGATGACAGCAATGCTGGAGTTTCTTGGGACAGTTTGGAAGGTGAAAGATAGTTACATCCCAATGATGAAGAAGTATTCTAAAGGGATGATGAGGCAACCATGGCTGAAGAGAGAGGTCAAAGACAGAGTTAAAGGAAAAGCAAGGGTACATAATATAGGGAAAAGATTAGTGGGAAGGTAGAGGAATGGGAAGCTATTAAAAACCGACAGAAGGCAACTAAAAAGGTATAAGGAGGGAAAAGATGAAACAGGAAGCTTAGCTAGCCAATAGCTAGCATGGGAGGTTAGTTACGAAGATTCAGTCGCTAGGTATACATAGAGAGGTAGTAAATTGGATTAGACATTGGCTCAATGGAAGAAGCCAGAGAGTGGTAGTGGAGGATTGCTATTCTGAGTGGAGGCCTGTGACTAGTGGTGTGCCACAGGGATCAGTGCTGGGTCCATTGTTATTTATCATCTATATCAATGATCTGATGATAATATGGCAAATTGGATCAGCAAATTTGCTGATGATACAAAGATTGGAGGTGTAGTGGACAGTGAGGAAGGTTTTCAAAGCTTGCAGAGGGATTTGGACCAATTGGAGGAATAGGCTGTAAAATGGCAGATGGAGTTTAATGCGGACAAGTGTGGGGTATTGCACTTCGGAAGGTCAAACCAAGGTAGAACATACAAGGTAAATGGTAGGACACTGAGGAGTGCAGTAGAACAGAGGGATCTAGGAGTACAGATACATAATTCCCTAAAAGTGGCGTCACAAATAGATAGGGACGTAAAGAGAACTTTTGGTACATTTGCCTTTATAAATCAAAGTATTGAGTATAAGAGTTGAAATATAATGGTGAGGTTGTATAAGACATTGGTGAGACCGAATTTGGAGTATTGTGTGCAGTTTTGGTCACCTAATTACAGGAATGATATTAATAAGGTTGAAAGAGTGCAGAGAAGGTTTACAAGGATGTTGCCAGGACTTGAGAAACTGAGTTACAGAGAAGGGTTGAATAGGTTAGGACTTTATTCCCTGGAGCATAGGAGAATGAGAGGTGATTTGATAGAAGTGTATAAAATTATGATGGGTATAGATAGAGTGAATGCAAGCAGGCTTTTTCCATTGAGGCTAGGGGAGAAAAAAAAACAGAGGTCATGGGTTAAGGGTCAAGGGGAAAAGTTTAAAAGGAACATTAAGGGGAGCTTCTTCACGCAGAGAGTGGTGGGAGTGTGGAATGAGCTGCCAGTTGAAGTGGTGAATGTGGGCTCACTTTCGACATTTAAGAAAAACTTGGACAGGTTTGAGAGGGGTTTGGAGGGATATGGCCCAGGTGCAGGTCAGTGGGACTAGGCAGAAAAATGGTTCGGCACAGCCAAGAAGAGCTAAAAGGCCTGTTTCTGTTCTGTAATGTTCTATGGTTCTTTGGTGCTAATAACGTCAAAAAAGTTATCAGAAGTTTTTTCAGAGATGTAAAGAGTAAATGAAAGGCAGGAGTGGATGTCAGACTACTACGCAGATGATGCTAGATATGTGGTAATGAGGGACAAAGAAATGGAGAACAAACTTAATAAGTATTTTGCATCAGTCTTCACTGGGAAGACACTAGCAGCATGCCAGAAATTCAAGAGTATCAAAATACAGAAGTGAGTGTAATTGCTATTATTAAGGAGAAGATGCTTGGGAAGCCGAAAGATCAAAAGGTAGGTAAGTCACCTGGACCAGATGGATTTTGATAGAGGTACCTGAAGAGATTGTGGAGGTATTAGTAATGATCTTTCAAGAATTACTAGATTCTGGAATGGTTCCAAATGACTGAAAAATTGCAAATGTCACTCCACTCTTTAAGAAGGGAGTAAGCAGAAGGTTGGAAATTATAAGCCAATTAGCCTGACTTTAGTGGTTAGGAAAATGTTGGAGATCATTATTAAGGTGATCTTTTTTTTGGTGTGCTTTGAAGCAGATGATAAAATAGGCCTAAGCCAGCAGGGCTTCCTTAAGAGGAAA
The DNA here is from genome assembly GCF_048418815.1 of Hemitrygon akajei. Classification (NCBI taxonomy): domain Eukaryota; kingdom Metazoa; phylum Chordata; class Chondrichthyes; order Myliobatiformes; family Dasyatidae; genus Hemitrygon; species Hemitrygon akajei. Next base: position 6,299,940 of record NC_133126.1, on the reverse strand, counting down.
TCTTGCCTGACAGATCTGTTGGAATTTTTGTGAAATAATGGGCAAGGTAGGCAAAGGAGAGTCAGTGGGTGTTGCTTACTTGGATTTTCAAAAGGCCTTTGACAAGGTGCTGCACATGAGGCTGCTCAATAAGATAGGGGTCCGTGATATTACAGGAAAGATCTTAACATGGATGGAAGATTGTTTGACTGACAGGAGGCAAAGAATCAGAATAAAAGGGGCCTATTCAGGTTGGCTGCCAGTGGCTAGTGGTGTTCTGCAGAGGTCAGTGTTGGGACAGCTTCTTTTCACATTACATGACAATGAATTGGATGACAGAATTGAAGGCTTTATGGCCATAGTTGTGGATGAAATGAAAATAGATGGAAGGGCATGTAATGTTGAAGAAGGACTTAGATTGGGGAAAGGGCAAAGAAGTGGCAGATGGAATATAGTGTAGGCTCATGAACTTTGGCAGAAGGAAAAATGGTGTAGGCTCTTTTCTAAACAGGGAGAAAATTCGAAAATTTGAGGTGCAAAGTGACTTGGGAGTCCTTGGCAGGATTCTCTAAAGGTTAACTAGCAGGTTGAGTCAAAGGTAAGGAAGGCAAATCCAATGTTAGCATTCATTTTGAGAGGAATAGAATATAAAAGCAAATGGAGCAATAGAGAGCTGGTAGGGACTAGCAGCCCCACCACCATTACGTCAGCGCTAGACTGAACTAAACAAGGTCTGAGCCCACCATTTTATCAAAACTCTGCCGACTTAGCCGATAGTGTTAACCGTACTCAAAAATCGAGTTAACAATTTATCCGGGGTACGAATATCCACCCTACTCAACACGCGTACATTAGTTACCGGTACCCCCATGAAGGCACACCTGCACCCCAGCAGCACCCATACCAGCACAGATTTAAACACACAGCCCACTGGTTCAATGGCCAGGGCAATCATGTAGCATCCTGAAAGTAGCCCCACAATTGTAACCCTCAGGCTTGGCCATCATGTGTTCGTCCAGGGGAAAACAACTTCTGGCCCCGCCAAACTGAGAAATTTCGTTTGTGTGTATGCTGCATGATGTGTTGCCCTGTTACAAATCCACACCGCAAAATATCAGACAGTGCACCAAATGCAATTAACTGATTGAACTTTATAAATCTTAATCAGAATAAAGGATTAGTAAAAGAAAATAAAAAAAAGAAAGGGCCCATTTTAAGGAAAAAAGTCTATTGCACATCGTTGGAGCTCACTGATATGGTTATTCATCAACCATTGACCTCCTCCGAGCATCACCGACCTCCTAGCGTAGCCGGCCCTCGGACCCTCGCTCCTCAGTCCACTCCGTCCAGTGGTCTTCCAACTCTTTCCATTCGTGTCCTCTGTCTCCATCGCTCTCCAATGAAAGACTGTGAAAACCCAGCTTCCAGACACAGAAGAAAGAACAACATTTCCTCATTGGCTAACATACATTCCAAAGCTCCGTTTTCTCTAATCATAACCCAAACAGCGCTGCTAAGAGAAACCATTGCATTGGCAGTAAAATATTACATAGAAGCCATTCCATTAGCCTTAGCAGTGAACCTTACAGCATGTTACACAGAGATTTAATGCAGAGACTTTATAAGGCATTAATCAGACCACAATTGGAGTATGGAGCAGTTTTGGGCCCTTTATCCAGAGAAGATTCACAAGAATAATTTCAGGAATGGAAGGGTTAACATGTAATGAGCATTTGATGGCTTGGTGCCTGTACTCACTGGAATTTAGAAGAGTTTGTGGGGTGGGGGAGGGGGTTCTTACTAAAACCTATTGAATATTGAAACTCTAAATAGAGTCGACGTAGAGGATGTTTCCTATAGCGGGTGCATCTCAGACCACAGTACACAGCCTCACAATAGAGGGACATCATTTAGAACAGAGATGAAGAGCAATTTCTTTAGACAGTGGGTGGTGAATCTATGGAATTTGTTGCCAAAAGCAGCTGTGGAATCCATATCATTGTGTCTATTTAAAACAGGCATTGATAGTGTTATGTTTGTTCTTAATAAAGACAAACAGTGTGAGTAAAGACATTAGTACACATTTATTTACAGAAAATGGCTTCAGCTCACTGAATTCCAGCTCACCCATATCACTTCCATTTCCAGGTGAACCACCTGCACTGCTCACTGAGAACTAAAGTTCTTTATTATGTACACACATAATAACCCATTTTCCTCTTTAAAAAAAATAAAACAATTGCAATAGTATGTCTTCATAAACCTGCAAGAAACAATACTGCTTTCCAACAAAATATTTGCATTAACTTCAACTGTAATGAGCAAATACAGTCCATGATTCAATCATCTACTTTCAATCAGTCTCCGAGGTGGTTTGATGATCCTTTTTGGTCTGCTTTTTGTGCCACAGATTTATTGTTTTCATTTGCTGTGTTTATATTAGTGAATTTTGGAACAATCTGATCAACATCTTAATTTCTTTCACATCCTTTTGCCAAGATCCTATTTGTTCATCTCTGTTCCTGTTCTTGCTGTGTGGCTGTAAATTGCTCCACATGCTTCATAATGGGACCCTGACTACATCCATGTGATCAGTGAATCTTGACACAAGCTCCAACTGATTCTGTCTGAATTCACAGATCTCCTTCTGTTGGCTGTATATCAGAGATTGGTATGTGTTGAACTAGAACTGTTGTTCTGACCTTGGCTGCAGAGTGGTCTTCCCATCTTCCTTTTTATTTTCCCTTTTCAACCTCGGAGAGCCTTGTGGGGATATTTTTGATTTCCAGTCTTTAACTGGAGGCCGATGAGAGACATATTTTGAATCAAAGCTGCATGATGTGGAAGCAACACTGGCGACAGCTTCAACATGATCACTGTGTTTAGCACAGGCATCCTGCCTACTATGCAGGTATAGCTAATATGGGTGTCTATGGAAAGTGGAGTTCTTAGGCTTCTCTTGCATAACCTCTTGGGAGCTCTCATACATGTTGTTATAAGTTTCTTGAGTTACATTAGGTAACCATCTGAAACCCTCAAAGACATCTGTGTACTCTTCCATTTATGAAGTCTGGTTATCTTCAGTCTGTGATGCCACTACCAAACCTCTTTCCACTAGGTTGTGCTTTCCACATTCACTCAGACCCAGTATTGGCTGTATTTGCTTTTAAACAATCAGTAACTGTGCTTCTAGGTGATGACTCTTGTGCTGGAAGTTCATGGTACAACCCCCTTTTACTGGAATGTTCTCTCCTATATAGTCTGTCACTTTTAATTTCGCTGGGTAAATCTTCCTCTTTACTTTGAGAGTCTTGTAATCCTCTACGGATAACAAATTCACTTGGGCTCTGGTGTCAAGCTCGACTGGTATTACTGTCTGATTGTCAGTCTCCGGAACAATCCATTCTGTTTTTACCAGCACCAGCAGTCTGCAGGGAATCCACAAAGACTTCCTCCACTTCCATAGCAACCCATGCGCCATTCTCTTGGTAGCCCCAGCTTTGCAGCACATTGCAAAATTATTTTCTTCCACAATTATCACTGGACTTTTCATATGCAGGTTACTAAAGAGGTGGAGGAAGTCTTGGTGGATTCTCTACAGATTGTTGGTGGGGGTAAAACACATCTTTGGGATGTGCCTGCCTCCAAATTTGCTGCTTTTGCTGTTTGAGCCGACTCATTTGCTATGCTGTTGGTTTCCAAAATGCCAAGTGCTCTGTTTTCACAGTATGCAATGTTGCTTCTGCACTATGCAGCTCCTTAGCTTGAGATCATGTGGTGTCTGCTTCCCTACAAATATTCACAGCCTTTTTCAGTGTTAAATGCTTATCGTGGACCATCTTCTCTGAGACAATTACTTGATGTTCTGCAAAGTATTTTGCCTCTGAGTAGTGAATCTTTCAAATCTTCAAACTCACAGGAATTATTCAGTTTGTGAAGCTCAACTAAGTTCTGGTCACAAGAAAAAATGTATCTTTGAAGCATGATATTTGTATTTGGGACAAAATACTCATTAAATTTTGTCATTAGAGTGTCCAGTGTAAAGGCTGCCTCATCAATTGAAAGTTGTTGTAGTTCTTCAAAGTATCTTCGCCAATTACCTGAAAAAAGATGGATGCCTCTCTGGCTCTACTTGCAACAAAATATATATTGAATCGCTGTTTGAAGTGTTTCCAATTATCAGTTAGATTGGCGATAAACTGCATGGGTGTGGAAAGTCTTAGCTTACCCATGCTTGAATTTTTGGTCTCTCAGCTGAATCTCTCTTGACGATTTTGGTGAACACCAGTAATTTCAGGACAGCAGTTTCTCTCTGTTGAAATCTGGCGCCTCTTTCTTAATTCCTTAATTTATTCTCTGTGAAAAAGAATCTTGTGCTTTCCCGGTATAAATGATGAATAAAGACTTCTCGGGCTTTCAGCCAGGGATAGGTTTCCATGACAAACTCTGCCGCCTTCATCAGGGATTACACCTGGGCATGTTTAGTCCGATGGTACACCCTTGGCAACCATCCTTCCTGATTGGTTAGTACTCATCCAATCAGGTTTAGAAACATAGAAACATTGAAAACCTACAGCACAATACAGGCCCTTCGGCCCACAAAGCTGTGCTGAACATGTCCTTACCTGAGAAATTACTGAAAGTTACCCATAGCCCTCTATTTTTCTAAGCTCAATATACCTGACCAGGAGTCTCTTAGAAGACCCTATCGTACCCGCCTCCACCACCACCCTGTACCGGCAGCCCATTCCACGCACTCACCACTCTCTGCATAAAAAACTTACCCCTGACATCCCCTCTGTACCTACTCCTCAGCACCTTAAAACTATGCCCATCCATGCTAGTCATTTCAGCCCTGGGGAAAAGCCTCTGACTATCCACACAATCAATGCCTTTCATCATCTTATACAGCTCTGTCAGGTCACCTCTCATCCTACGTCACTCCAAGGAGAAAAGGCTGAGTTAACTCAACCTATTCTCATAAGGCATGCTCCCCAATCCAGGCAACATCCTTGTAAATCTCCTCTGCACCCATTCTATGGTTTCCACATCTTTATTGTAGTGAGGCGACCAGAAATGAGCACAGCATTCCAAGTGGGGTCTGACCAGGGTCCTATATAGCTGCAACATTACCTCTCAGCTCCTAAACTCAATCCCACGATTGACGAAGGCCAATACACCATATGCCTTCTTAACCACATAGTCAACCTATGCACCAGCCTTGAGTATCCTATGGGCTTGGACCCCAAGATCCCTCTGATCCTCTACACTGCAAAGAGTCTTACCATTAATACTATATTCTGCCATCATATTTGACCTACCAAAATGAACCACTTCACACTTATGCTTTTGCTGTTCTACCTGATTTACAATGGAATTCCCGTTCTTATTAAGAGCGAGACCTTCATCTTTGTTAAAACTCTTTTCTTCTAGTTTCATGTCACAGCTTATGCGAGTCAAAGATGACTTGGGATTCATGTTGGCATTAATTTCAAAGGGAATAGAATATAAAAGCAAGGAGATAATGCTGAGCCTTTATAAGACACTAGTCAGGCCACATTTTGTATATTTTCAACAATTTTGGGCCCCTTATCTCAGAAAGGATGTGTTGTCATTGGCGAGAGTCCAGAGGAGGTTCACGAGGATTATTCCAGGAATGAAGGGGTTAACATATAAGGAGTGTTTGGCAGCTTTGGGCTTGTACTCACTAGAATTTAGATCTCATTGAAACCTACCAAATGGTGAAAGGACTAGATAGGGTGGATGTGGAGAGGATGTTTCTTCTGGTGGGGGTATCCAGAACTAGAGGACATAGCCTAAAACTGAGGGGCGACCCTTTAGAACAGAGGTAATGAGGAATTTCTTTAGCCAGTGAGTGGAGAGTCTGTGGAATGCTCTGCCACAAACTGTGGTAGAGGTAAATTCTGTACGCATATTTAAGGTGGAAGTTGATCATTTTCTGATCAGTCAGGGCATCAAAGGATATGGCAAGAAAGCAGGTGCATGGGGTTGAGTGGGATCTGGGATCAGCCATGATGGAATGGCAGAGCAGACTCAATGGGCTGAATTAGAAGAATGACAGGAGATCTTATAGAAATATATAAAATTATAAATGAGATAGATAAGATAGAGACAGGAAAGTTGTTTCTATTGATAAGTGAGACTAGAACTAGGGGATTTAGCCTCAAGATTCAGGAGAGTAGATTTAGGATGGAGATAAGGTGGAACTGCTTTTCCTGGAGGGTGGGGAATCTGTGGAATTCTCTTCCTAATGAAACAATGGAGGCTGCCTCAGTAAATATATTTAAGACAAGGTTGGATAGATTTTTGCATGGTAGTGGAATTAAGGGTCATGGGGAATAAGAAGGTAGATGGAGATGAGTCCATGGCCAGATCAGCCATGATCTTGAATGGTGGAGCAGGTTCAATGGGCCAGATGGCCTACTCCTGCTCCTATTCCTTATGTTCTTATGTTAATGGCTTAAATCAGCTCCTATGTCTTATGGTTTTATGGATGGCTCACGTTTACAGGATTGTCTGTGAAGCAGAGTATGTCAGTTAAGTAGGTTGCCTGGTGGAAATCCACATCAAGGAGCACAGGATGTGTATCTATTTGGGTTACCTAGAGAAGTCAGCTTTAGTAGAACATTGCACTTGCAACAGTCATAGAATTGACTTCGATGGCACAACACTACCGTGATGCACCAGTGGCTTTTGGGACTGCCTGGTGAAGGATGTCATTGAAATAAAACTAGCGGAAAAGATTTTAACAAAGATTAATTTCTCACTCTTGGTAAGAACTGAAATTCGATTGTAAGCAAGGTGGGAGAGCAGAAACCTGGTTGGATGAGGACTAATCAATCAGGTGTGATGGATGACAGGAGTATAAATACCACCTGACTAGACATGATCAAGCATCATTATTGATGAAGATGGCAGAATTTGTCATTGATACGTCAGTTACAATCAATACCTGCACCTGGCTAAAAGCCCGAGAAGTGTTTATTATCCACTTGCTCTCTGTGTTTAATTCTCATGCCAACTTTTATGTTTGTTCTTGATAAAATATAAACTCAGCGTGAATAAAACAAACACATATTTATTTACAGAAAATAGCTTCAACCTGGCAAGAGCACGTGTCACCAGCTTACCCATGTCACTTCCAATTCTGGGTGAACCATCCGGATTGCACATTGGGAAATGAAGTTCTTTATTACGTATGCACATAATAACACAGATAGACTCTTGATTGGTCAGTGCATCAAAGGTTACAGGTAGAAGGCAGGGAAATGGGATTGAGAGGGGTAATAAACCAGCCATGATGGAAGGGTGGAGAAGACTCGATTGACTGAATGGCCTAATTCTGCTCCTGTTTCTTATGGCTTTATGGTCTGTTTATTCATTTCCGTAGTTGCTGCCTGACCTGCCGAGTTTCTCCAGCATTTTGTGTGTGTTGCTCTGGATTTCCAGCAACTGCAGAACCTTCTGCAATTTCACAAAATGTTGGCAGACCTCTGCAAATCAGATAACATTTATGGAGAGAAGCAGGCAGTCAAAGTTTTGGGCCAAGATCCTTCAGTTGGACTGAGGCGTAAGCACAGGCAGGCAGAGGAGGATGTCGGTGGAGGGAAACTTTATTCCAGAAAGAAATGGAGACCCCCTAAGGCCTCCTTAAAGGGGGCTAGAAGTGCACATTCATGGTGAATTTGAATCCAGTTGAAGAGTCAACATATCAACAGTTCATTTTCCTCTACAGATGCTTCCTGACTTGTTGAATCCTTTGCAACCTCGAGGAAATCTGCAGATGCTGGAAATTCAAGCAACACACACAAAATGCTGATGAAACACAGCAGGCCAGGCAGCATCTATAGGAATAAGTGCAGTCGACGTTTCGGGCCGAGACCCTTCGTCAGGACTGTAGAATCCTTTATGGCTTTGTGTGTTCCAGATTCCAGCTTCTGCTGTCTCTTGGATTTTTATCTTCTTCTTCTTTGGTTGTCCATCGATTTTGATGTTGACTGTGCTGAGAGTTTAGTCTCTGCAGGCACGTTTATGGGCCACAAGACTGGATCGACATTGTCTCCCACATTGGTCACATTTGTGATTTGACTGCTCTAGCACCAAATGTCTGCGTTCATAACCTGCTTCATATTTCTTCTGCCTTTTCTCCTCGATAGCTGGGATTGACTTCTTGACAATGCAGCACCAACTTCTTCTGTCCAAAGCATCTTTCTCCCAGGTGTTGACATTCATGTCAGTGTTCTTCATATGGTGCTTGAGCACGTCTGTGTAACCCAGCTTCTGACCACCATGCTTCCTCTTTCCTTCATGTAGCTCGCCATAGAAAACAGCTTTGGGTAAACGATCATGGCTCATTCTTGTGACGTGACCAGTCCAACGCAGCTGAGAAGCTGTGGTGAGTGATTCTGCGCTGACTGTCCCAGCACGTTTGAGCACCTCCACATCTGGTACCCTCTCTTGCCACTTGATGTGTAATATTTGGCGTAAATGCCTGAGTTGTGTCTTGGTCAATTTCTTGATGTGCTTCCAATACAATGTCATCATTTCTGTTGATTAAAGCAGAGATGGTAAAACAGCTGTGTTGTACACTTTGACCTTGGTTGCCATTTTAATGTCGTGGCGAGACCAAAGTTGCTTCTGCAAAGCACCAAAGACTTTTGTAGCTGATTGAATTCTCCTCTCAACTTCCAGATCTGATGAGTTGGTGTTGGTCACAGTGCTTCCTAAGTATGTGAAAGATTCAGAACATTTCAGCGCTACCCCATTGACCGATATGACTGGTGGTTGGGTCTCACTGGGACTACACAGCGGAGGAGGCTGGTACAGAAGTTCGGTTTTGGAGACATTGATTCTTAGGCCAAAAAGACTGGCAGCAAACGAGAAGCGACCTACAATTTCTTGAATCACATTAACATCAGTAGTAACCAGGGCTGAGTCGTCTACATACAGACACATATCTTTCTTGATTTGGTTGAGGCTTTGAGTCTTGACAGGTTGAACAATTTTCCATCTGAGCGAGTCCTGATGTACACACCTTTGTCCAAATTATGGTCCATTATTTCCAAAACTGCAGCAAGATATAGTGTGAACAAAGTGGGAGCAAAAACGCATCCCTGTTTTACCCTGTGGTTGATGGTGAAGGCTTTGCTGATATCTCCTCCGATAGATACTTTGCCAGACATGTTCTCATGAAACAACAGTATTTTTATAAAACACTAACAACAGGCTAAAGAGCATTATTTTTATTCTGGCAGCATAGCAGTGAATTATTTTGTTTTGCTTAATATAAACATATTCTTCATTATCATCATTATGTGCCTTGTCTGTGCAGAAGTGGCATGCCATTGCCTTCTTCTGGGCAGTGTCTTTGTGAGATGAATAAACTCAGCCATTATCAATACTCTTCAGAGACTGTCTGCCAGGCGTCAGTGGTCACATAACCAGGACTTGTGATATACACAAGCTGCTCATATGACCATCCACCACCTGCTCCCATGGCTTCACGTGACCCTGCTCAGGGGCTAAGCAGGTGCTATACCTTACCCAAGGGTGACCTGCAGGCTAGCAGAGGGAAGGAGTGTCTTACACCTCCTTTGTCAGAGATATATCCCCACCCTTCCACTCAACGTACATATTAGTGCAACAATCTATAACTTGAGGGAGATATCTGTACTGACTGGCTCTTTCATTGCGCTATGAAGATGTATTAGTTTTGCCCACACCCAAGTTCTCTCAGTGCTGGGTTCTCCATTGTGACACTCTTCCCTGTTTATTGCTGAAGGGCCAATCATCCAAATTTCAAACAATTCTGGGATTGCATTCACTGAAAATTGTAACACATCTGCAATAGCTCTTGCAACACACATAAAATGCAGATGAAACTCAACTGGTTTGGCAGCATCTATGGAAATGAAGAAACGGTCAATGTTTCAGGGCGAGACCTTCCTGCCAAGGGAGAGGAGAGAAGCTAGAATAAGGTGGAGGGAGAGGGGAAGAAGAACTAGCTAAAAGACAATAGGTGAAGTCAGAAGGGTGGTGGAGGAAGAATGAAGTCAGAAGTGAGGCGGTAATAGGTGGAAAAGGTCAAGGGCTAGAGAAGAAAGAATCTGATAGGAGAGGAGAGAGGACGATGGGAGAAAGGAAAGGTGGAGGGACACCAGGGGGATGTGATAGACAGTGAGGAGAAGAGGTAAGAGCAGAGAATTGAATAAGAGGGAAGGGTGAGGGGGAAAATATTAATTTCATGGTGTTGTTCAGAATAATCATTGCTGCATATAGCCAGCTAAGTAGAAACAATTCATTGCATTCTTACTGCCAAAGGTATCTTTTTAATATCCTGAAGTTTGATAGTTCATCCATAACATACAAAGAATTCTGTGGTTCAACTTGGTTGTGCCAATATGCATCACGAGGAATTTAACAGCTTTCTGTGGCATTTTAATCTTCATTTGGATCAGGAAAAATTCTTCTCCCAGAGATCACTACTGTGAACCAAAATGTTTATTTTATTAATAAAGAGAGCACAGAACCGGCCCTTCCAGCCCTTCAACCCACACCTATTTAACCCTAGCCTAATCACAGGAGAATTTACAATGACCAATTAACATTCTTTTGACTGTGAGAGGAAATTGGAGCACCTGGAGGAAACCCGCGAAGTCATGGGGAGGTCGGACAAGTTCCTTATGTACGGTGGCAGGAATTGAACCCACATGGCTGGCACTGTAAAGCAATACGCTAACCACTGCGTTACCGTGACACCCCTGAAATACATTATTTATTGATTGAGAGATACAGAGTGGAACACGCTCTTCCAGTAATTTGAGCCACAGCACACAACAGCCCACTGATTTAACCCTAGTCTAATCAAAGGACAATTTACAATGAATAATTAGCCTACTAACCAGTGCATATTATATTGGGGGAACCAAAGCATTTACTGCACAAGTTAAAAAGTAAACAGTATAACGTTAATGGCATTTCCTTTGTGATGAGACCTGAGTGATACCACAGAACTCAGTAGTCTCACAGCTTGGGGGAAGAAGCTGTTTCCCACCCTAACTGTCATTGTCTGAATGCTACGGTACCTCCTGCCTGATGGTAGGGAGTCAAAGAGAATGTTAGATGGGAAGGGTTATTGACAATGCTAATAGCCCTGAGTACATATCAAAGCTACCAATGATCTGCAGGTGAACTGAATAGGTCCACCAGCATCTGTGGAGAGATATGAAATAGATATTAGGGGTTAAGCAGCTTTTTCAGGGTAGAAAGGTCTCAGTACCAAACACTGCCTGTCCATTTCCTTGACTCATTGTAGATATAATAATATTGGCAACAAGGTAGTTTTAAAAAGAACCTAACACGATGACCAACCTGTTAAAGTACAGCAAGACGTTTGACATACAATAAAATGCAGTGAGGAATAGTCGAATTACAAAATGCATGTGTTCTTCGGAAGGGAAGACAGGATCAAGTTTTAAAAAACACTAAGATAAGGAAGAATTCGCAGGTTCATAAAGAGTGAACACCAGGTGATATAACCATTAAAAAAAAACAGAAATGTCTGGTTTCTTCAGAAAGATTGATGAGTTTGATTACACAATGGGTCATTGACTCATGTATGCTGAGCAATTGGAACAGTATTTTGACGCAAGTGAAATAACCAACACAGATTTAAGGATGAAACTTGCAGAAACTGCAACAAAATAGGTCACAGAAGAGCATACCGGGCAGAGAAAAATAAATAGACTGCACAAGGAAGAGATTAAGATAAAAAAATTCAGTGGCAGGAGCAGACCACAGTGATGAGGTTTCTCACAGATGCTTGTTTAAAAGGAGTTTCACGGGCATTCAGGCTCATTCCAGAGATTCAATCAGTGGCAGGAGCAGACAACAACAGCAAAGTTTCTCGCAGGTCAGTGACGCTTGTTTAAAAGGAGAACTCTATGGGTATTTAAAAGCACAGAAGGGACAAGCAGGAGGGCCATTGTAGGGAGTAGGCCAGTGTTGGAAGTTAGAGTGTCAGGATTCGGCTTGAAAGAGGCGTTGGCTCTTGGTAAGCTTCTGTTAAGTTTCCCTTTCGTTCCCTTACAGTACCTAGTGTTGTAAATGGCTGTTGGGTCTTCTTCATGCCAGATGTTGGAAATACATCTGCATAAAGTGCATCTGGCTGCAGCTCCTTGAAGACCGTGTTAGGGATCTCGAGCAGCAGCCGGATGAGCTCTGGCTTGTACAGGAGAGTGAGGAGATATCGATCAGAGTTACAGGAAAGTAGTCACCACTAAGTTGCAGGAGGCAGGTAGCTGGGTGATGTTCAGGAGAATTGGAAATATGAATAGGCTGTTAGCACAGAGCAACCCTATGGCCATTTTCCTGAATAATAAGTTTGCCATTTTGGATACCGTTGTGGGGGTGACCTCCTTGGGGAATGTCACGATGAGCAGGTTACTGGCACTGCACATAGGTCCATGGTGCAGATGGGACAGAGGAAGAAAGGGAAGTGGTAGTGATAAGGACTCAGTAGCCTGGGGAACAGACAGGAGATTCTATGGACATAAACGGGACACCTGAAAGGTATGTTGCCTCCTAGGTGCCAAGGTCAGGGACATCTCAGATTACATCCAGAGCATTTTGGAGGAGGAGGGAGAGCAGACAGATGTCTTGGTACCATTTGGTACATATGACATAGGAAGTAAAAAGCAAAGAGGTCCTAAAAAGAGAATTTAGAGAGCTAGACAGAAAGTGGAGTAGGACCTCCAGGGTAGTAATTTCTGGATTGTTATCTGTGCCATGGGTAGAAACAGGATGATCTAGAAGGTAAATGTGTGGCTGAGAAGCTAGTACAGGGGGAAGGGCTTCAGGATCTTGTATTATTGGCATCTCTTCTGTGGAAGGTATGACCTGTACAAAAGTGATGGGTTGCAGCTGAACCCAAGTGGGACCAATATCCTTAGGGGCAGGTTTGTTAGAGCTGTTGTTAGAGCTGTTGGGGAGGGTTTAAACATTTGGCAGGGGGTGGGAACTGGAGTGAAGGGACTCAGGATAGGACGGATGGTAAAAAAGCACAGATAGCATGCAGTCAGACTGTCAGGAAGGGCAAGCAGATGTTAGGACAAAATTTCAGCCAGCAGAGTGAGTTTTAGTGCATTAGGGATGCAGAGTCAAAAAGGGTGGCAAAGTACTCCAAGTGTTATATCTCACTGCACAGAGTATAAGAGGAATGATCTTGTTGCACTATTACAGATTGTTCGGTATGATATTGTAATCATCACTGAATCATGGCTGAACGATGGTAGTGGTTTGGAAATGAATATCCAAGGTTACACATTGTATAGAGGGATAGGAAGGTAGGCAGAGGGGATGGTGTGCCTCTACTGGTAAAGAATGGCATCAAATCAGTAGAAAGATGTAACATAGGATTGGAAGATGTTGAATCCTTGTGGGTTGAGTTAATAAACTGCAAGGGTAAAAGGACCCTAATGGCAGTTACACACAGGCCTCCCAACAGTAGCTGGGATGTGTGCCACAGATTACAACGGGAAATAGAAAAGGTGAGTCAAAAGGGCCATGTTATGGTAGTCATAGGAGATTTTAACATGCAGCTCAATTGGGAAAATCAGGTTGGAAATGGATCTCGGGAGTGAGTTTGTTGAATACCTCTGAGATGGCTTTTTAGAATCGCTTGTCATTGAGCCAACTAGTTATACTGGATTGGGTGTTATGTAATGAACTGGAGGTGATTAGGGAGCTTAAGGTAAAAGAACCCTAAGGAGGCAGTGATCATAATATGGTTGAGTTCAGCTTGAAATTTGATGTAGCAGAATTTAGTGGAGTATAGTGGTATGAGAGAGGCATTGGTCAAAGTAACTTGGAAGGAGATGTTGGCAGGGATAACAGCAGAGCAGAAATGGCTTGAGTTTCTGGCAAAAATGAGGAAGTGTGGACTTCTGGTTGGCAGCCAAATGGAGTAGTCGCTGAGAATGTGCACTCCGTCCTACTTTCTATTTTCACACTCCTTCTTCCCCCTTTCCTCATACCAAACTGTTGGACTTTTTTGCCCTTCCCCCTGCCTGCAACCTTCCTCACTCCACAATGACCTCAAAGAGTACTAAATCTGGGAAAAAAGACGATTCAGCAGCTGGCCTGACAGTAGAGGCTATCTCCACGCTTCTAGACCAACACGGCGTGGCGTTAGCAGCCGAATTTAAATCTTCTTTCAGCTGCTGAAAGCAAAACTTGATCAAATCCAATGCAAAGTGGAGAATCATGGCTGTTGCTTACCCTCTCTCTCTCGAGCTCGCTATGGACGACCTGAGCCAGTGCGTCAGTGAGCTGGAAAACATCTGCTCCAGCTTACGTGAAAACAATACCAAGCTAAAGGCTAAAGTTACTGACCTGGAGGACCGGAGCAGACGACAGAACCTACGCGTCCTGGGCCTGCCCAAATATATTGAAGGCAGGCGTCCTACTGAATGTTTTTCCAGTCTGCTTTGTGAGGTCTTTGGGAAGGAGATGCTTCCATCCCCACCGGAGATTGATAGAGCCCACCGATCACTAGCAGGTAAACCAACCCCAGGACAGAGACCATGCCCGGTTATTCTTCAACCTCACTGCTACCAGATTAAAGATCTCCTGGTTAAGGAGGCCCGGCGGAGAGGGAAGTTTGAATACCGCAGCCAGCAGATTCAGGTTGTAGAGGACTATTCTCCCGAAGTTTTACGCCTGTGAGCCAAGTACAGAGAAGTAATGATGGATCTATACAAACGAGGATTCGGGCCTTCCATTCTATACCCTGCACGGCTCTGCATTACACTACCCAGCAGTGACAAGAAGTGGCTACGCTCAGTAGATGAAGCATGGAAATACTCGACAGCCTCCCTTCTACACTGGATTCTTCATTTCCCATACCCTCTGCCAGGTAACGTTTGCAGTGCTTGGACGGTGAGGACTGGTCTGACTTGGTCGTGTTAGGTACTGACTACCATGATAGGTGGAATAATACTCAATCTCTCTCTCTCTTTCTCTCTCGAGTATTTCCTTTTACCTCCAATTCAGTGAACTCTATAACCTTTTGTGGGAAGAGCACTGGGCAAAGTCTGTTTATTTTTTTCAATTATCAGTTTATATTTCTGTTTTATGGTTCAATTTTTACAGCCATGTCTAATAAAGCTTGGGGGAATTGTTTTACCTCTCACTAAGCAGGTTGTCAGTTTAGGAGTGTTGAATGCTTACTGTTTCCTTTAAATAACAATAATGGAGTTGAAGATGCTATGCGTGACAAGAAGTTGTACTGTTGGATGAATATTGTTCTTAAGAGCTCGCTGCTATGCCCTCTGGCAGCTGTCTTGTTGTGGGTTGGGGGGGTGGGGGGAAAGTACTCTAATGACGATTTTGTTTTAAGAACCTTAGAAGTCGTTGTTATACAGGATTTATTTCTGCCCTGTTTCTCTTTGTATTACACTTTTGCCTTAGAGCTGATACCCGAAAATGTGACACCGCTTATGCCTATCAACCTGTATCCTTTTTAAAGGAGAATGGTTAGTCTGTTAAATTTTGTGAGCTGGAATGTCAAGGGGCTGAATCATCCTGTTAACAGAAGGAAGGTGTTCTCACATCTCAAACAGTTTAACACAGCAATTGCATTTCTACAAGAAACACACATTTGCAGTACTGATTATTCCTGTTTTATGTCACGATGGACAGGGCAGCACTTTCACTCCACTTTTCAGGCTAAAGCCGGGGCGGGGGGGGGGGGGGGGTGGGGGAGGTCTCAATTCTCATAAATCAAAGCATTCCTTTTGAGCTCTACAACAAAATATCAGATACAAACGGCCGTTTTGTCATTGTCTCGGGAAATTATATAACACACTGGTAGCGTTGGCTAACATATATGCTCCTAACTCGGATGATGTGGACTTCTTTGACCTTACTGTCAAATAATGACTTTGTAAAATTTATGGAAGACCAGATAATCTTTTTCCTTAATACCAATACGTCACCTGGAACCTCAAGCCTGGTTGTTTGGGATGCTTTGAAAGCATACCTCAGGGGTCAAATGATTTCCTACACAGCAAATATGAAAAGAAAGAACCAGAAAGAATGACTTGACCTGGCCAATCAAATTAAAAAAAAGACCAACAATATGCTCAAATTAAAAATCCGGAGCTGTACAAAAAAACGAGTGGAACTTCAAACTAAATTTGACCTTATTTCCACTCACCCAATTGAACGCCAAATCTTGAAGAGCAAGATCCTGTTCTATATTCATGGTGACAAATCTGGTAAATTTTTAGCCAATCAATTAAGGGGCTTCAAAGCCAAACAACACATCACAAAAATTCGAATGGAAAATGGAAGCATCACCTTGAATCACTCTGAAATCAACGACACATTCAGGAACTTTTACTCCTGACTTTACACCTCTGAATCCCCAAACGATAACATTTTGGTCAAGAATTTTTTAAATAGCTTAAATATCCCTACACTCTCTCCTGATCCCAAAATGAGACTAAATGAGCCAATATCATTTGAGGAAATATCCTCAGCCATCTCGTCACTGCAGACTGGTAAATCTCTAGAACCTGATGGATTCCCTGTTGAATTTTTTAAATCATTTTTGTCACTGCTCTCACCTTAACTAACCTTGGTTTTATCTGATTCATTTAAACAAGGTAACTGCCAGCATCATTTAATGAGGCATGCATCATTCTTCTAACGAAGAGAGGCAAAGATCCAACAGAGTGCTCCTCATACAGGCCAATCTCTCTGTTAAATGTCTATGTCAAAATCTTAGCTAAAGTTTTGGCCTGTAGACTGGAGAAATCCTACCCTCAATTATTTCTGAAGACCAAACTGGTTTTGCCAGAAACAGCCTCCACTTTTTTAACATACACTGTCTTTTAAATATCTTATACTCACCTTCAGTTGGGATTCCTGAATGTGTTATCTCCTTAGACGCAGAGAAAGCATTCGACCATGTGGAATGGAATTACCTCTTTGCTATTTTAGAAAAATTTGATTTTGGACCAAGTTTCATCACGTTGATTAAACTGTTATATATGTGCCTCACTGCCTCTGTTTTGACCAACTCTTAGCAATCCCAACCTTTCAATCTCAAACGTGGAACCCGCCAAGGGTGCCCCTTAAGCCCGTTACTTTTCGATCTGGCCATAGAGCCACTGGCGATTGCGTTCTGCTGTTGTGTGGATCTGACCGGGATTTGGAGGGAGGGAGTTGAGCACAAAGTCTCCTTTTATGCTGATGATCTTTTACTTTTTATATCAAACCCCATCACCTCCTTACCCCCCCATGTTCTCACTCCTTAACAAATTTAGCCTGTTTTCAGAATATAAACTTAATTTACACAAGAGCAAACTGTTCCCAATAAATGGAGAAGCACCAGCATCAGAGTTCCATAACCTTCCTTTTAAGATATTGAATAACCAATTTACTTACCTTGGCATCACAGTATCAAGGAATTATAAGTGTCTTTTTGGAGAAAATTTCACTAATTTGTTAAATCATACAAATCAGAGCCTACCACAGTGGTCACCTCTGTCCATGTCCCTGATGGGCCGAATTAATGCTGTCAAAAGGAACATCCTTCCTAAATTCTTATACCTTTTCCAATCCATACCAATTTTCATTCCTAAAGTCTTCTTTGACTCGCGGGACTCAGTCACATCTTCCTACTTATGGAAGGGCAAGCATTCCCGACTGAATGTAGTCCATCTTCAAAAATCTAAAAGTGTTGGGGGCATGGCTCAGCCCAATTTCTGCTTGTATTACTGGGCAGCTAACATATGCTATCTCATCTTTTGGTCTTATTTCCACAACCAATCTGACTGCCCAATTTGGGTGGCAATGGAGCTGAACTCTATTAAGAATTTCTCTATTTCTCACCTGTTGGTTCTGCACTCCCTTTTCTTATGCCTAAACCAATTGCTAATCCTGTTATCAGGCACACCCTGAGAGTATGGGTTCAGTTAAAACAGTATAGTGGTCTCTATGGCTTCTCTCTTTCAAGTCCTATTCTGCATAATCGCCTCTTCCAGCCTTCTATACATGATCCAACATTTCAAGACTGGTATAGAAAGGGCATCAGGTGCTTTAAAGATCTTTTTATAGACAACTGCTTTGTATCAATTGAACAATTGTCTGGAAAGTTTAACTTACCTGTTATGATACCGGCCCCCTCCTTTGTGAGAATTGCAAGAGCCCTAGTGAAAGGGGGGTCAATGACCCGAGAGAGAGAGAGAGCAAGAGAGAGAGAGAGACAGGCTGAATGGACACAGGAAATGGAAAGACAGCGACGTGCTGGATACCGCATTCCACTGGGACAAAAGCTGGTGACTGTGGCATTGTTCTCAGGAGACACCTGGGAACTGCAGACGTGCCAACTCGCAGGGACATTGTAAAGCCCTCGGGCAAAGTGGGCTGGTTGAGAGAGAGATTGCATCACCTGCAACCTGAGTGACACCTGAGATCCCGTGAGGCAGTATAAAGAAGGGTCTGAAAGAGGACGACCCTCAGACGCACCAAGGAGACACCAAGAAGCACGATAACGCTTCCCGTGGGAACGGGAAGCCATTTTGAAATAAGCCACGTGCGTTAAATTCCGAATGCGGGGTTTGTGGCTGGAACCAACGGAAGATCGCTTTTTAACTAACAACGGGGAAGATCGCTCCCCTGATTCCACGGATGTTTTGGGCAAGTTTTTCCGTTTTATCTCTCTCTCTCTCCAACACGTGAAACCAAAAGAGAAAAGCCTGCAGACTTCAGAGTGACTCTTTATATTTCCAATTGGACTCAGTATTATATACCCTAGACAACGAAAGAGCTTATTTCTGATTGATTATGGTTACACCGGTGTTTTAGATTGAGTTTTGACGATTTGAATGTTTTGTATTAACCATACGTTTGTGCCCTTATTGAATAAAACGTTTGAAAATAGTAGCATCCGACTCAGCTGATCCATCTATCTTTGCTGGTAAGTTACCTGGTTACGGGGTTTTCGTAACATACCCAACACTCATTTCTTCAGATATTTGCAATTTATCAGCCCCTTGTCATCAAACTTCCCTGAGGCACCCGACACAAACACCCATCGTTGATCTGTTTCTCTGCATGAATCCATTGCGCAAAGGTCTAGTATCTACTATTTGCGACAAGCTAGCGGTTCTGAGGCAAGTCCCCCTTGACAAAATTAAAACTGCCTGGGAGCAAGATTTAAAATGTTCCCTTTCAGACGATGTATGGGATTCAGTTCTCAAGTTAGTTAACTCAACCTCTTTATGTGCCCGCCACTGCCTGTTACAGTTCCAGGTCATACACAGGGCCCATATGTCTAAAACTAAATTATCACGCATTTACCCAGATGTTAATCCCTGCTGTGACAAATGCAGAAGGGACAAGGCTTCCCTTATTCACATGTACTGGACATGCCCTAGCTTGGAAAAATACTGTAAAGATGTTTTCCAAACTCTATCTCAAATACTTAATTACAATCTGGAACCTAACCTTTTGATTGCTCTTTTCAGCATCTCCAGAGAGGGGGACACGCACTTAAGTCCGACCAAATGTCGCATACTGTCTTTGCCTCTCTCTTGGGCAGGAGCGCAGTCTTGCTCAGGTGGAAGGATGATGCCCCGCCCACCTACACTCAGTGGCTTAGGGACATCATGTCCAGTCTACACCTTGAGATGATCAATTATTCAACTCTCAATTTGGACATAAAGTTCCAAAAGGAGTGGGGAACCTTTCTTGAATATTTTCAGAATTCCAAGCCAAACTAAAGGTTCATCACTTCTTCCTTTCCTCTGCACATAACTCCCTGACTTTCAGCATTCTCTGGTAAAATTCTACAAACTCAGACATGTAAACATACAACAGTTTATATGTTAGGAAAATACACTTTCTCTATACCAATGCAGCTCTGTGGGGATAAAGGTTCTGTTTAACCCTTTTTGCTAATGCAATGATGGCTTGGAGATGGGAATTGGGAGGGGTAGATCAGGGCAGGGAGGCAACCAAAACATGATTGTACTATGGGTGCATCTCTTTCATAGATGTGAATTGTACATTTGTTATGTACTGCACAAACCTCCTTTGTACTATGCTTTCTTGATTTAAAAAAACAATAAAAATATTGCTGAGAAAAAAAATGAGGAAGTGCAAAACTGATGTATTCCAAAAACAGTGAAATAGTACAAACGTGGCTTACAAGGGAAGACAAAGCTAAGGCGAAAGCAAAAAAGAGGGCATACAACAAATCAAAAACTAGCAGGAAGATAGAGGAATGGAAGTTTTTAAAATCCTACAGAGAGCAACTAAAAGGTTTGTTAGGAGGGAAAAGATGAAATATGAAAGATGGAGGTGGCAAACAATATCAAAGTGAAAAGAAAAACTTTTCCAACTGTGAAAAAAATAAAAGGGAGATGGAAGTAGATATAGAACTACTAGAAAATGAGGCTGGAGAAATAATAACGGCGGACAAGGAGATAGCAGAAGAACCAAATGAGGATTTTGCATCAGGCTTCACTATGGAAGACACTAGTAGTGTGCCTGATGTTGTAGTGTGTTAAGGAAGAGAGGTGGATGCAGTTACTGTTACAAGAGAGAAGGTGCTCAAAAAGCCGACAGACCTAAGGGTTCATAAGTCACCTGGACCAGATGAACTGCACCCAAGGGTTCTGAAAGAGGTAGCATTAGAGATAGTGGAGGCATTAGTAATAATCCTTCAAAAATCATTGGACTTTGGCATGTTGCCAGAGCACTGGAAAATTGCTAATATTGCTCTACTCTTTAAGAAAGGAGGAAGGCAGCAGGAAGGAAATTATAGACTAGTTAGCCTGACCCCAGTGGTTGGGAAGATGTTGGAGTTAATTGTTAAGGATGAGGTTATAGAGTACTTGGTGACACAGGACAAGGTAGGACAAAGTCAGCATGGTTTCCTTAAGGGAAAATCTTGTCTAATGAACCTGTTGGAATTCTTTGAGGAGATTACAAGTGGGATATGTAAAGGGAATGTTGTGGATGTTGTATATTTGGACTTTCAGAAGGCCTTTGACAAGATGACATGGTACCAAGTTAAGAGCCCATGGTATTACAGGAAAGTTACTGGCACAGTTAGAGCTTTGGTTGATTGGTAGGAGGCAGTGAGTGGGAATAAAAGGATCCTTGTCTGGTTGGCTGCCAGTGACTATTGGAGCTTAGTAGGGCTTGGTGTTGGGACGGCTTCTTTTTATGCTGTATATCAATGATTTAGATGATGGAATAGATGGCTTTGCTGCCAAGATTGCAGAAGATACAAAGATTATTGAGGCAACAGGTAGGCTGCAGAAGGATAGACAGTTTAGGAGAACGAGTAAGAGAGTTGCAAATGAAATACATGTTGAGATATGCACTTTGTTAGAAGAAATAAATGTGCAGATTTCTAAATGGACAGAAAATCCAATAATCGGAGAAGTAAAAGGATTTGGGAGTTCTTGTGCAGAACACACTAAAGTTTAACTTGCAGGTTGAGTCAATGTAAGGAAGACAAATGTAATATTAGCATTCATTTCAAAATGTGATGCTAAGGCTTTATAAGGTACTGGTGAGGCCTCACCTTGACTATTGTGAACAGTTTTGGGCTCCTCATCGAAGAAATGCTGGCATTGGAGTGGTCCAGAGGAGGTTCTCAAGCATGATTCCAGGAATGAAAGGGTTATCATATGAGGAACGTTTGATAGCTCTGTGTCTGTATTCGTTGGAATTTAGAAGGATGTGGGGGGATCATATTGAAACATCTTGAATGTTGGATGTGCTATAGAGAGTAGATGTGGACAGTATGTTTCCAATGGTGGAGGAGTCTAGGACAAAAAGACACAGCCTAGGGATAGAGGGGCATCTATTTAGCAGAGAGATGCAAAGAAATTTCTTTAGACAGATGGTGGAAAATTTATAGTATTTTGTCACAATGTGGGGGCAAGGGTGCTGGGGGAGGACCCAAATGCAGGACACAAACACGTCTTGTAGGGTTAACAAAATAGAGTTAATTACTAGTTACAAGGAGAGCCGTGATGCAAGGATAGAACAGAGAGAAATCAAGGAGTGCAAAGTGGAAGCGGGAATAGACAAGGACTCAGGCCCTGGACTAGGCTGGGACTCAGGGTCTGGGCTAGGACGGGGCTCGGAGATCAGAGCCAGGACTCGGAACACGGACCTCGGAGCTTGTACTTGATACTTGAACCTCAGAGCTAGGACTTGATTCTCAAACACAGGGCATAGAACACTGAGCCGGGACTCCTCCTTAGACACAGGGCATGGAGCCGGGACTCTTCGTATTCACGGGACAGAATCAGACACAGGACATAAAACACTGATCCGGGAATCCTCCTTAGACACAGGACGGAGTCGGGACTCTTCTTGACACAGGGCCAGGACCCCTTTTAAACACAGGACATGGATACGGAGATCACAGAACGATTACGACACAAAGGTTGCTAGTGTTGTAGATAGTGTAGCGGATTGTCAAAGATTGCAGAGAGACATTGATAGGATGCTGAAGTGGGCTGAGGAGTGACAGATGGAGATCAACCCAGAGAAGTGTGAGGTGGTACACTTTGGAAGGACAAACTCCAAGGCAGAGTACAAAGTAAATGGCAGGATACTTGGTAGTGTGGAGATGCAGAGGGATGTGAGGGTACATGTCCACAGATCTCTGAAAGTTGCCTCACAGGTAGATAGGGTAGTTAAGAAAGCTTATGGGGGTGTTAGCTTTCATAAATTGAGGGATAGAGTTTAAGAGACGCGATGTAATAATGCAGCTCTATAAAACTCTGGTTAGGCCACACTTGGAGTATTGTGTCCAGTTCTGGTCGCTTCACTATAGGAAGGATGTGGAAGCATTGGAAAGGGTACAGCACATCACCTGATCCTGCATCAACCCTTTATTTAAATGGCTGTAATTTAGTGACTTTTTATTCAACAAATACAAAAGCCTTGCTTGCTACTTTCCTGTGCCTCTTCTCCAAAGCCTCAAGTTCCCACTCCTACACTGGTCCCCCTACACAATGGCCACTCTGCTTTGTATGTGGTGTAGATTTTCACCAGTAAAATGATGGAAGCCTTTTATGATTAGAAAAATCTCTAGTAATTCTTTCATTGAACACCAAAAAATCTGTACTCAAAGCACGATAGAAGTCCTTTCCATAATTACATCATCACATCAGACCAGTCTCTTAAAGTGAAATCGAACTCAGTTTGTGGTTCTGAATTACGTAAATTTCCACCATTAACATTACTCTACACAGACCCACCCAGAATTCACTAAAACCAGATTAACGTGGCTGCCTGGAGCTTGGATGAGCTGCCTGGCTCAGGTCCTATGTTCCATGGATGGGGGGACAGCAGGTGCTCTGGCTCATCCAGAGGTGTGTTGACATACTCATGGTCATGTCGTGATAGTAGGGGTATGGTAGTCGAATCCGTCAAGTCTTGGTGGGCTGATTTAAGGCGATCTACTGTTTATCCTTCATATCTATCATAAAAGTCTTTTCTTTCAGTTCCAAAATGCGGAACAAGCCATCGTAAGGAGTATACGGCAATGTTGGTGTGCCTCATGGTAGACGAAAACAAATATCATGGGGCTGAATGGTCGGCAGGAACCCAAGAGTGCTGTACGCCATGATGGGAGATAGGAATAGGTGCAAAGGAGGGTGCAAATGAGGTTTACTGAAGAGGGTGAAATGCTGTTGAGAGACCAACCAGGCAGGCGTAGCGTCAAGAATAAAATCACCTGGTATTCATAATAGTTGCCCATATACCAATTCAGCTGCAGCCGACTGCAGATCGTCATTTGGATCTGTTCTGAGCCCCAGCAGGACACACAGGAAGCAGTCATGCCAACAGTTATCCATCAGGAAAGCTCTCAGAGCAGCCTTTAAGGAGCAGTGCAACTTCTCATAAAGGCCACTGGACTGTGAGTGATATGCGTGGTGTAATGTAGCCTAATGCTGAGGTTCCAGGCCATCGCAGCCCATATGTCCGATTTGAATTGGGGACTACGCTCTGAGGAAATATCAGATGGATGCCAAACCATGCAACCCAGGTGCAAAAGTACGTCCGAGCCACATCTGCGGTCATCGTCGATGCCAGAGGGATGACCTCTGGCCAGCTGGTGGTTCAGTCCACCATGGTAAGGAGGTGTGAGAAACTGCAGTGAGGGGATGAAGGTCATCAAGGTCCACGTTGACATGGCCAAACTGTTGCTCAGGGCCCTCAAAAGATGCCAATGGCATCTGGATGACGATTGATTTTTGCCCACTGGCACTCCACACAGGTTACAGTCCAATCACACACATCCTTTCTGGGGATGTCCAACACACACATTAATGCAGCCAGTTTCTGTGAGACCTTCTGGCCTGGATGCGAGAGACCATATACGGAGTCTAAAACAGTCCAACTCCAGTTTGCAAGAGTGAGGTCAACTGGTTGAGACATCGCACACGAGAGAAAACCCAGCTTCCCCAAACTTAATGTCATCTAACTGCAGGCCCGTGACTTCTGTTCGATAAACCTGGACCTTGGGGTCCATAACTTGGTCAGCAGCCGTGCTGTCATTGTCAGCCCCTATGTATATGGCTTTAATGGCTGGCCATGAGAGCAATCAGCCATGGAATTATTTTTCCCTTGGTATGTTATATACCAGTTGTGAACGCTAATATGTAGACCATTTGGCAGTGCTGCCTCACTGACCAAAGGTCTGATAGTTTGACCATTGCATGAATGAGGGGTTTGTGCTCTATGAACGTTGTGAAATTGCGACTCTCTTGGAAGAAAATGAAAATGGCGGACAGCCAGATTGAGAACGAGAAACTCACCGTCAAATGTGTTGTACTTTCTTTCGGGGGTTCGGAGCTGCTGCTGAAGAAAGTGAGCAG
This sequence comes from Hemitrygon akajei, assembly GCF_048418815.1. Lineage (NCBI taxonomy): Eukaryota > Metazoa > Chordata > Chondrichthyes > Myliobatiformes > Dasyatidae > Hemitrygon > Hemitrygon akajei. The sequence continues at coordinate 6,275,020 of NC_133126.1, read as the reverse complement.
CCGCTACACGCCTCTGATCTTTGTGCGCAGCACTCACAGTGTAGTCTGAAATGGCTATAGGTGCACTTGGGAGTTTGTACGCCGGTAGGGTTACGATGGAAAGAGCTTGTTTAGTGTCATCAAATGCTCTGGTCATGCCTGCTGACCAGTCAAGCCCACGATTAGGGGCATTGCTTTCAAGTGCACTATGCAGGAGAAGCGTAAGTTCAGCAGCTCACAGAATGAAGCCTAGCCTAAAAGCCCCTGTCCTGTTTTAGTCGTCGTGGGGCAGTGGGAAATCCATAATTGCGATTACTTTTGAGGGGAAAGTTTTTTGCACAATCCGCAGAGACGCGATGGTTGAGAAAGTCAATGGTTGACAACCCAAACTGGCATTTAGCAGGGTTAATAATCAACCCATGTCAGCTTAAGCTCTCAAAATGTGTGCACAGATGTGATACGGGTTCAGATTTGGATGCACTGGTGACATGTATGTCATCCATGAAAACAAAAAGAAACTCGAAGTCCTTTATTACAGAGTCCGTTAGCTGATGGAAACTCTGTGCTGCATTTTTCAGCCCAAACGGCATGCGCAGAAACTGAAAGAAGCCAAACAGGGTTATCACAACCATTTTGGTCTATCTAATTCAATTAACGATGGAAAAAATTAACTTTCTGGATAAATGTGCCAAACAGTCCTGGATATGTGGAACTGACTAATGATTGGGTGTTGGTGGTCTTGTTATGCCACAAAGGCATCAAACACCATCGGACTTAGTGACCATATGGAGGGGCAAATCCTGGGGGTTATCGACCAGTGTACAGTACCAAGTCTTTCCATTTTGGCAAATTTAGCCTTCTTGGTTGTCAGTTTTAATGGGTTCATGCAGACATGGACTAGTGGGACAGTTGTAGAAATGTGGTGCTGGACCCCATGTTTTGTGTTTGCAGTGGAGAATGTGGCTTGGTGAGGTTTGGGAATATACCCAGCATTCGAGTTAACTCACATGCAGTGGTGCATGAGCTTGACAGAGTCATTGTGGGGAACTTACTGGGGAGTAGGGTAATGACCCAAAGTCCTTGAGATCCACAAGCTGGCAGTTCTGAAGATCGACTGACAGTCCTTAGGCTCACAGGAAATCTGCACCGAGCAGAAGAGTAGCCACTTCTGCCAGGCCAGAGGCTAATGTGTAACGTCACCCACAGAAGCAAAGGGTCATGTCCTTAGGTCTGGATGCTGCTGTGGTTGCCAGCCTCCGATAAGGTCTTATCACACTTTGCCTTTTCATCAATAGGAAAGCTGGAAACATACTTACTTAAGCACATTAGAAGCGTCGCTCTGAAAGGCTGTCCATAATGAACTATATATGACCCTGGCAGCTGGAACCTACTGTGCTCACAGACACCTGATGGCCTGATGCGCTGGTCCTGTTGAACCTGCAAGGTGGTCAGCACTTCTTAATGATCGTACCAAAACAAATGTTGTAAAAACACAGGCCTGGCCTCATCTGTTTCACAGCCATAAGCGTCCTTAGATTGGGACCTCGCTGACCGGGCTTCTTGGGGTAGAGAAAGGAGGAATAATGCACCAGCTGAGTGTTGACTAGCAGCTATTTTAGCAAGATCCCCATGGTCCTTCACAGGTGCATTAGCGATGGCCATGTGAGCTTGATCAGGCATATACTGCATGTAGAGTTCTTTAAAAATAAATAAGGATTGTGATTTCCAGGAGAGAGAGCAAGTGGTCCATTAGCTCCAATGCATTAGCATCATTGAGGCCAGGCAAGGAGTGCAGCTCTTTGCTGTGCTCAGCCTCCGATAGTACAAAATTCTGTAAAAGGTGAGTTTCCAGTGATCAGTATTTATCGTGTTCAGGTGAGTGTTCTGGTAGATTCACCACTCTTGCAGCCGTGGATTTGCCAAGCAACACGACTACATCGGAATATTTGGTGTTGGCGGTAGAGATTTCTGGCAAAGAAAATTGGGCCTTGGCTTGTACAAACCCAAACACAAGGAAATCTGCAGATGTTGGAAATTCAAGCAACACACACAAAATGGTGGTGGAACGCAGCAGGCCAGGCAGCATCTATAGGAAAAAGTACAGTTGACATTTCGGGCCGAGACCCTTCATCAGGACTAACTGAAAGAAGAGATTTGAAAGTGGGAGGGGGAGGGGGAGATCCGAAATGATAGGAGAAGACAGGAGGGGAAGGGAAATGGATCCTGTCCTATGATCCTCTCCCTTCTCCAGCTGTGTATCCCTTTTGCCAATCTCCTTTCCAGCTCTTAGCTTCATCCCACCCTCTCCTATCTTCTCCTATCATTTCGCATTTCCCCCTCCCCCTCCCTCTTTTAAATCTCTTACTATCTCTGCTTTCAGACAGTCCTGACGAAGGGTCTCGGCCCGAAATATCAACTGTACTTCTTCCCATAGATGCTGCCTGGCCTGTTGCGTTCCACCAGTATTTTGTGTGTGTTGCTTGTACAAACCAATTGACGGCATCTTGCTCCCAGTGCTCCAACTGTTTCAAATCAACTGCATTGGCTGACATGTACAAAAACTCTGGAATTGTCCAAGAGTATCGGGATCACCAATATAGGTTTTCACAAATAAAATAAAGCAAGGCATTTTATGTTTAATGAAACCCATAACACACTTTATTGAAATCCAAAATCTCAACACTAAAGCATGCTAAAGAGCTTTACATAATAACGTCAACACATCAGACCAGCCTCTGAAAGAGAACCCAACCCAATGTTGGTGGTTGTGAATTCTGTACATTTCCACCAAATACATTAGACTACAGTGACTACTGTTGTATCTGAGAAAGCTTCTGATATGTTAATCAGACAGTTGAGAAATGTGGCTTGGTTTATAGCTGGATGTGAGTTCAAGGGGTTTCAATGAAGTAGAAAGCATTCAGCTTTTGTGAGTACAAAGAACCAGAACCTACTCTGCACCCATTAAGGTTATTACATGAATTTCAAGTGGGAAACAAAATGCTACTTTTAAAAGTAGATGCTAAGACCAAAGACCAGCTAAATGAATAGAATGATAGAAACATAGAAAACCTGCAGCACAATACAGGTCCTTCAGCTCACAAAGCTGTGCCGAACATGTCCTTACCTTAGAATTTACCGAGGGTTACCCATAGCCCTCTATTTTTCTAAGCTCCATGTATCTATCCAGGAGTCTCTTAAAAGACCCCATCATATCAGCCTCCACCACCATGGCTGGCAGCCCATTCCACGCACTCACCACTTTCTGCGTAAAAAAACTTATCCCTGACATCTCCTCTGTACCCATTTCCAAGCACCTTAAAACTCTGCCCTCTGATGCTAGCCATTTGAGCCCTGGAAAAAACCTCTGACTATCCACACAATCAATGCCTCTCATCATCTTATACACCTCTCATCCTCCACTGCTCCAAGGAGAAAAAGCTGAGTTCACTCAACCTATTCTCATAAGGCATGCTCAGCAATCCAGGCAACATCCTTGTAAATCTCCTCTGCACCCTTTCTATGGTTTCCACATCCTTCCTATAATGAGGTGACCTGAACTGAGCACAGTACTCCAAGTGGGGTCTGACCAAGGTTCTATATAGCTGCAACATTACCTCTTGGCTCTTAAGCTCAATCCCATGATTGATGAAGGCCAATGCACCATATGCCTTCTTAACCACAGAGTCAACCTGTGCAGCAACTTTGAGTGTACTTTGGACTCGGGCCCCAAGATCCCTCTGTTCCTTCACACTGCCAAGAGTCTTACCATTAATACTATATTCTGCCATCATATTTGACCTACCAAAATAAACCACCTCACAATTATCTGGGTTGAACTCCATCTGCCACTTCTCAGCCCAGTTTGGCATCCTATCAATATCCCACTGTAACCTCTGACAGCCCTCCACACTATCCACAACACCCCCAACCTTTATGTTATCAAAAAACTTACTAACCCATCCCTCTACTTCCTCATCCAGGTCATTCATAAAAATCACGAAGAGAGGGGGTTGCAGAACAGATCCCTGAGGCACACTACTGGTAACTGACCTCCATGCAGAATATGACCTGTCTACAACCACTCTTTGCCTTCTGTGTGCAAGCCAGTTCTGGATCCACAAAGCAATGTCCCCTTGGATCCCACGCCTCCTTACTTTCTCAATAAGCCTCGCATGGGGTACCTTATCAAATGCCTTGCTGAAATCCATATACACTACATCTACTGCTCTTCCTTCATCAATGTGTTTAGTCACATCCTCAAAAAATTCAATTAGGCTCGTAAGGCACAACCTGCCTTTGACAAAGCCATGCTGACTATTCCTGTTCATATCATGCCTCTCCAAATGTTCATAAATCCTGCCTCTCAGGATCTTCTCCATCAACTTACCAACCTCTATAGTAAAACTCACTAGTCTATAATTTCCTTGACTATCTCTACTCCCTTTCTTGAATAAGGGAACAAGATCCGCAACCCTCTTATCCTCTGGAACCTCTCTTGTCCCCATTCGTGATGCAAAGATCATCACCAGAGGCTCAGCAATCTCCTCCCTCACCTCTCACAGTAGCCTGGGGTACATCTTGTTTGATTCCAGTGACTTATCCAGCTTGATGCTTTCCAAGACCTACCAGAACAAGTCTCTCTCCTCCTCCTGCTCCAAGAGTAGCTCCCAGCCTGGCCATTTCCACTGCCCCGGGAGAGGAACTGATGCAGCTGGGATGGAACTGCCTCTTTCCCACAGAGCGACTCCGGAGATTGAGAGCGGCTGAGTGTCTACATTGCAGCCAGTCCGGCCACTTCCGAGCTACCTGTCCCCATCGGCCAAAGGAGGAAGTCTCACCGGTAGAATGGGGGAAAAGATGGATCACTGCATTCCTGCATTGACTACCGAGGCCGAAATAGCCTAACTATAAAGAACAAATATCCAGTACCCCTTCTCAACTCTGCTTTCGAACCACTTCACGGAGCCAGCATTTTCTCCAAGTTGGACCTACAAAGTGCTTGTCAGGATAAGGGCGGGAGATGAGTTGAAAACAGCGTTCAACACCCCTTTTGCTCACTTCAAACACCTAGTAATGCCATCTGGCCTCACCAATGCGCCCACCATTTTCCAAGCCCTGATAAACGATGTCCTTAGAGATTTTATTAACTGCTTCCTGTTTGTTTATTTGGATGACATCTTAATCTTCTCCAGTAGTCTTCAGGAACACATCCACCATGTCTGTCAGGTTCTGCAGAGGCTTTAGGAGAACAAATTATTTGTAAAAGCCGAGAAGTGCGAATTTCACATTCCTTCAGTCAGTTTCATAGGATACATCATCGAGAACGGACGAGTGAGGGCAGATCCCGAAAAGATCCGGGCAGTGGTGGAGTGGCCAACACCACAACACTCAAGCAACTCCAGCGATTTCCGGGGTTCACAAACTTCTGTCATTGTTTCATCAGAGATTACAGCTGGGTGGCAGAGCCTCTTACTCGACTCACCTCTTCTAAGAACCATTTTCACTGGGACCCCGAAGCAGATGCCTCCTTCTTGGAGCTGAAGAGGCGTTTCACTTCTGCCCCCATCCTGTTCCAACCAGACCCCTCTTGTCAATTCACTGTGGAGGTCGATGCCTCTGACTCTGGGGTGGGAGCGGTTCTCTCACAACGTTCAGGCCCTGACCAAAAACTTCATCACTGTGCCTTCCTTTCTCACTGGCTGAACAAAATTATGACGTAGGGAACCGAGAGTTACTAACAGTCAAACTTGCTTTGGAGGAGTGGAGGCACTGGCTGGAGGGAGCGGAATATCCGTTTATAGTCTGGACCGATCACACGAACCTTGCATATATCCAAACCGCCAAACGCCTGAATTCCTGCCAGGCCCATTGGGCATTATTTTTTGGTTAGTTCAGATTTACACTCACCTATCGTCTGGGGTCCAAGAACAGGAAGCTGGATGCCCTCTCTCTCCCGTCAATACATTTCAAAGGAGGGCCTTCCCAACCCCAAGACTATCTTTCCACCATCCTGTGTAGTGGCTGCACTCACCTGGCTGATCAAGGCCATAGTCAAAGAGGCCCTACAGACTCAACCTGACCCAGGCAACGGACCCTCCAATCACCTCTTTGTGCCCGATTCCGTTCGATTTCAGGCTCTCCAGTGGGGGCACACGTCTCGCTTCGCCTGTCATCCCGGGATCGATCGGACTCTGTCCCTCCTGAAGAGACATTTCTGGTGGCCCTCCATGGACGCTGACACCCGTTCCTTCGTCTCTGCCTGTTCTGTTTGTGCCCATGGAAAAGCCTCCGATCCGATAACCTGCTGGATTGCTTCGTCCCCTACCTGTCCCTGGCCACCCTTGGTCTAACATTGCACTGGATTTCATTATGGGACTACCCCCTTCACACAGGAACACTGCCGTACTCACTCTGGTGGACCGCTTCTCTAAAGCTGTGCACTTCATAGCCCTTCCCAAACTCCCTACAGCTCGTGAGTCAGCTGACCTTCTCGTCCATCACATGTTCCGCCTTCATGGGATCCCCTCGGACATTATTTATGACCGAGGCCCCAAATTTCTCTCTCAAGTTTGGACATCTTTTTGTCAAGCCCTTGGAGCCTCAGTAAGTCTGTCATCCGGCTTTCATCCGCAGACGAACGGGCCAACAGAGCGGGCTAACCAGGATTTGGAAGCAGCACTACGCTGCATAACCACTAACAACCCGTCTGCCTGGAGCACCCATCTAGCTTGGGTAGAGTACGCCCACAACTCCCTGGTCAGTACCACCACTGGAATGTCTCCCCTTGGATACCAACCCCCTCTGTTTTCCGCTCATGAAGATGACGTTGCTGTGCTTTCTGTTCAGGCCTTTCTTCGCCGGTGCCACAAGATCTGGAAAGACACACACGCGGCCCTACTCCACTCAGCCAACTGCAACCGGAGGATTGCCAATCGCCATCAGATTCCTGCACCTGATTGTCCGCCTGGGCAGAAGGTTTGGCTCTGTTCTAAAGACATCCCCTTCAAGAATGAGCCAAAGAAACCCGCCCCCCATTTCCTGGGACCATTCAAGATTGAGAGTATTATCACCCCCTTAGCGGGCTGACTCAAACTACCCAAATCTATGCACATCCGTCTTACATTCGACATTTCCCAATTGAGGCCGGTATCTGTCAGCCCTTTATGCCCTCCTGCCGAATCCCCTCCAACCGCCTGGATCATTGACGACCCCCAGCATACACCGTCTGGCGATTTCTGGATGTGCACTGCCGAGGCAGAGGCCTCCAATACCTGTTCGATTGGGAGGGATACAGTTCGGAAGAGCGTTCCTGGATTCCCCGCTCCTTCATCCTGGACCCTTCCCTCATCTGTGATTTCCATCGGGACCATCCGGACAAGCCTGGTGGATCTCCTGGAGGCTCCCATTATGGGGGTGGGGGGGGCGGGTATTGTCATAGTCCCGATCGTTAATTCCTTATCTTGCTCCTTATTTTCTTTGATTATGCCATGGTCCCGATCGTTAATTTCCCAATTGCTTCCTATTCTCTTTGATGACAACACACCTGGTTTCCATTAAGAACTCAGTATAAGAACCCCGACGTCACAACCACTAGTCACCAGTTCGTTGGTCTTATTCCTGTGTGATAACTACGTTTCCCAACCGCTTAGAACCGTTTGTTCTAAGTTTAGTTCCATTTTCAAGGTTTACCTGTGGAACACTGTCCCTCTGAGTCAAGGCTCTGAGTCAAGGCTTCGTGTCAAGGCTCCATTACAGGGCTCCATGTCAAGATCCCTCTGGTTTGCTGATTGGAGTTTACGCCCAATTAAGCATCCTAATTCAGTCTCCATGCCAGTCTCCTGCACTTGGGTTCACTTCGGTCGCTCATTGCAACACCTTCCTGAGCACACCTAACAAACTCCACCCCAACTAAACCCCTCGCTCTAGAGACGCGCCAATTGATATTTGGGAAATTAAAATCTCCCACCACAACGACCCTGTTATTATTACTCCTTTCCAGAATCTGTCTCCCTATCTGCTCCTTGATGTCCCTGTTACTATTGGGTGGTTTATAAAAAACACCCAGTAAAGTTATTGACCCCTTCCTGTTCCTAACCTGCACTCACAGAGACTCTGGACAAAATCCCTCCATGGCGTCCACCTTTTCTGCAGCCGCGACACTATCTCTGATCAACAGTGCCATGCCCCCACCTCTTTTGCCTCCTCCCTGTCCTTTCTGAAACATCTAAAACCTGGCACTTGAAATAATCATTCCTGCCCCTGAGCTATCCAAGTCTCACAACCTTATAGTACCAAGTACTGATCCACACTCTAAGCTCATCCGTTTTGTTCATAATACTTCTTGCATTAAAATAGACACATCTCAAACCATTGGTCTGGGTGCGTCCCTTCTCTATCACCTGCCCATCCTTCCTCTTGCACTGTCTCCAAGCTTTCTCTATTTGTGAGCCAACTGCCTTTTCCTCTGTCTTGTCATTTTGGTTCCCAACCCTCAGCAATTCTAGTTTAAATTCTCCCCATTGGCCTTAGCAAACCTTCCCGCCAGGATAGTGGTCTCCCTGGGGTTCAAGTGCAACCCATCCCTTATGTACAGGTCACACCTGCCCCAAAAGAGGTCCCAATAATCCAGAAATCTGAATTCCTGCCCCCTGCTCCAATCCCTCATCTACAGATTTATCCTCCACCTCATTCTATTGCTATACTCACTGTCATGTGGCACAGGCAGTAATCCGGCGATTACTACCTTTGTGGTCCTGCTTCTCAACTTCCTTCCTAACTCCCTGTAGTCTGTTTTCAAGACCTCCTCCCTTTTCCTACGTATGTTCTTTGTACCAATATGTACCATGACCTCTGGCTGTTCTCCTTCCCACTTCAGGACATTGTGGATGTGATCAGAAACATCCTGGACCTTGGCACCTGGGAGGCAAACTACCATCCATGTTTCTTTCCTGCGTCTGACTCCCTAACTATAGAGTCCCCTATCACTGCTGCCACTCTCTTCCTTTCCGTACCCTTCTGAGTCACAGGGCCAGACTCTATGCCGGGCGCAGCCATTGTTGCTTCCCCCAGGTAGCCCTTCCCCCCCAACAGTACTCAAACAGGAGTACTTATTGTTAAGGGGGGACAGCCACAGGAGTACTCTCTAGCTTCTGACTCTTAACCTTCCCTCTCCTGACTGTTTTCCGAGGCCCCGGTGTGACTACTTGCCTATAGCTCCTCTCTATCACCTCCTCACTCTCCCTGACCAGATGAAGGCCATCGAGCCGCATCTCCAGTTCCCTAACACGGTCCCTAAGGAGCTGTAGCTGAACGCAACAGGCACAGATGTGGCCGCCCAGGAGGCTGGGAGTCCCCAGGTCTTCTCACATCTGACACCGAGCACAGAACACCGGCCTCACACACATACTTCCTGTCTCTATTCTACACAGGCAACCTACCTCGCCTCAACTCATTATCACCAAAGCCCTGTTGAACCAAAACCCTCCTACTCTGTCTCTCTCTCAATCGGCACCCGCTCTATAAAGCTGTTGCCTTTTTAACTCTTCTCGCTGTTCTACCTGGCTGACGTCCACGTGATTGCGCAGTCATGTCCCGATCAAACCACTGAAGAAATAACCACCTCCTTTTAAACTCTTCTCGTTTTTAAACTCTTCTTGCTGTTCTAACTGGCTGATGTCCACGAGCTTTCGCAGTAGTGCCCAGATCAAACTGCTGAAGAGAAAAGAAGGCCAAAAAGAAATGAGTTAATGTAGATAAGAAAACAGAGGGTTTGTCAGATGATGTATTGGATGAAGAAACCAAGAGCAGAGATCAGATCTTAAAGGGAACAATAAAAGTATGAATAAGAAAATACTCCAGTGAACTAAATGGACCTTCCCAAGATACACAAACTATAAGAAGAAAAAGGAGAAAGAGATGTGGATGTAAAAGAGCAAAGGAATGTGAGAAAGTAAAAGAAAGGGATTGAAGTTGATCTAGAGAGAGAAAGGTGATAAGCAGTTTACAGAGCTGTCAGAACCACTTCCTGCTGTCCGAGAGTCAACTCCTACCATAACCGTGGAGAAGGCCCCAGAACCTGAGACAGCACAGCTACGTCTCACCTGCCAAGCAGTGGGATCCTATTTGTCTGGTAAGATGCTACCCGATAACAGTGAGAAATCCTCCACAGTGATTAAATCTTTAAGTCTGTGTAATGCCCTGGTTAAGATTTCTACTGTTATGCTGTAGATATTTCATTTTAGTAGTCCTTTAAAAGCAGTGTGTTCTGCTGGTAGACTGTTTTGGTTTTGGATAAAAGATAAGGGACTATAATGTTCAACTTAGGAATATGGTGCCAGTCAATCACGATGGTGGAATTGGGAGGCAGTTCTAGAGAGAACTGGGTGGAATGAGATATAGTGGATAAAAGATAAATGTGCTTTAACTTCACAGAAATTCATTAATTAGGATGAAGACTAATGAACTGTAAAAGTACCATTTCTAAGAGGATAATTACAAAACACATAATTAAAGATTCTTTATGGAATTCAGGAAATTTGTTATCTTATGAGATGCAGAGGAACAACAGTAGTACGTTAGAATAATGAAGATTGAATGTGGAAGTATTTTTAAACTTAATAAATCAAGAATGTATATCAGTATGCTATTCACTTAGTGCAGCTTCCAACTGCAAGACAGATTATTTCAAGGGCTAACACAAACTTGTTCGACTGTTAGTATTCAGTCAAAGTTGCATGTATTTACCATTCATTCTTTGGCAGATCCAAGTGATATCTAACTGAAACCTTACTCTGTCATAAGAACCAGTACTTCCTTGAGGAGCATAGATAAAGTAGACAGACAGCTGATGAATCCAATTTGGCACCAGCGGTATCGCAGAAGTTGTCAGTCAGCATTAAACTTAACATAGGATTGTCCTTTGGGACTCCAGCTCTGGAGTTGTCCTTGGGCTTTACCCCTGTGAGTGGGTACAGCCAGAGGCAGTGGAGGGAGATCATGACCTGGCATGGAAACACCAATGCTAAAGAATGGAAAATTCTACAAAAAGAGCTGAACACAACCCAGTCCATCACAGACAATGCCCTCCCCATTCAGCACAAGGAAGCCACATCCATCACCAGGGACCACCACCATCTAGCCCAAGCTCTCTCCTTGTTGCTGCCATCAAGAATGAGATACAGGAGCCATAGGTTCCTCGGCACCAGATTCAAGAGCAGCTATTACCCTATAACCAAGGGAACTTGATGCTCTCATCTCATCTCTGATCTACAATGAGAAGTCTACAACCTATGGATTCACCTTCAAGGATTTGACAACTCATGTTCTCAGTGTTATTTATTTATTTTTATTTACACAATTTCACCTCTTTTGCACAATGATTGTCTGTCATTCTTTGTTTCTGCACAGTTTTTCATTAATTCTATCTTACTTCTTTGTTTTCCTGCAAATACCTGCAAGAAAATGAATCTCAAGGTAGGAAAGTAGTGATATATACGTATTTTTATAATAAATTTAGTTTGAACTTTGAACCTGAGAAGTCGCTACTTATGAAATAGTTCTGGACTGGCAAACATTGAAAATGAATGCCCATGGACGTAAAAGCAACACGCCACAAAATGTTGGAGGAACTCAGCAGTTCAGGCAGCATCTATGGAAAACAGTAGACAGTCAATTCCAACTCCAAAGATTCAAAACACCACTCGCTCTATACAAGTCAAGTCACTTTTATTGTCATTTCAACCATAACTGCTGGTACAGTACATAGTAGAAATGAGTCAACGTTTTTCAGGACCATGTTTCACATGACACAGTATAAAAGCTAGACAACCCAGCTCATCGCCCTGAACCAACTATTAGGCATGTAACTTTTAAAAATTTTAGTGTTATTAACATTCATGGCAGATTTCTGGCATGGTTGTGAAGAAGGGTTTTGGCCTGAAATGTCGACTGTACTTTTTCCATAGATGCTGCCTTGACCTGCTGAGTTCCTCCAGCATTCTGTGGGTGTTGCTTGGATTTCCAGCATCTGCAGATTTTCTCTTGTTTACCATAACAGAATGATCTACTGGACTATTACTTCAGAGAGCTGTGGGAATTTAAATACAGGCCTGGCAGCTGAGGAACTTTAATTTATGCAATTAAATAACTCTGTAAATGATATTTAGAATCAGAAGTGGTGACTTTCAAACCTCGCCTGGTGCCATGCTGGAGAAATCTGTCAAATTAATATTTCCTCCAGCAAAGTGGTTCACTTTTGAAATAGTACACCAAGCCATTCAGTATATGTGAATAGGCCTGGACAACAAACACTGGCATTGGCAGCAATCCCAAGTGCTACCATCAGGAAGAAGGTACAGGATCCTCTGGTCCCACATCACCAATGATCAAACTCCAGAATGGGTGTGAATAGCTCAATACTGAACTGGCCATTGAACACAGTTCAATTCATTAAAGTTAGTGAATAGACTCACTTTCAAGCAATCTACAACTCATGTTCTCAGTGTCAGTTAATTATTCATGTATTTATTTATTTACTTGTTTGTCTATTTATTTATTATTACTTTTTTTGTATTTGCAGTTTGTCAAAGTCTGTTATAAGTACATTTATTACCAAGGTATCTATACTATATACAACCTTGAGATTTATCTCCTTACAAGCAGCCATATCAGAAAGAAACCCATAGAACTCGTTAAAGAAGACCGTCAAACACGCAGTGTGCAGAAATGAAACAGAAGCAAGCAAACAACTAAAGTTGACAAAAATGAGTCCATAGCCATGAAGCCAGTCGGTCCAGGAGGCCGTTCGTTGCAGGCCACAGCCTCAGTTCAGTGCAAAGCTGAGTAAATCTCATGGAGCAGTAAGCTGCCTCTGACCCATCCCTCTCCTCCAGACCCAACACCATGACCTTTTCAAACTGGCCTGACGCTTAAATTGTCCAAACCTCAGTCATTCCTCACTCTCGGAACCAGGACCTGTCACTTTGATATGTTCTCGGACCTGGGCCCCATCGCCTTATCTGAACTTTCCATTTTGGCCAGGCACTTGAATCAATCAAACCCCCGGTTTTTCCATGCCTGGGCCCTGATGTCTTGACTCTGCCTCACTTCCGCTTGCTTTGCCTCAGTTCTATTGCCTCAGATCACCTCTAAGTCCGCTCCTGCAATGGTCAAACTTTGGTTCATCCCCTGCTATCAGACCCGGGCTCCACCATCTTGGTTTAGCCCAAACATGCCATGACACATCCATTGTGCACCCTTGAGTCTTCAGTTCATATTGGAAAAATACCGGTTGTATTGGCAATTCAAAAGGTAAGTTACAGGCTATTCATTACAACGATTGTTTAACAGAAAGAGTGTGATTAATAAAGTAGTCAGTAGATTTCTATGTCTTGTTTGCTGCTGACAAGTAGCTGCTGTACTTAACCAGAGCCATCTTAAACTGTTGGCTTGTTTTTGCTTGTGTCTGGTTTTCTTGATTCTATTGTACTTTTTTGTTCTACTGTGTATGCCTGCAAGAACATGAATCTCAGGGTAGTATCTGGCAACGGATGTACATTTCAATAATAAATTTAATTTGAACTTTGAACTGAGAGGATATGGGTAAATGGTGACAGTGACAGTGACAGTATAGAGGCTGAGATTGAGAATACTTAGGGCCTGATTATTCAGGAGCCAGTGAAAGATGTACTTGTTAGTGAGGATAGTTCTGCACATTGTTTGACATGTTATTTAAGCCACTTCCTGGAACACTGGCTGCTGGTTCCTGCAATGTCTCTTTAAAATGACATTGATGTGTTTGAGAGTCTTTGGAGAAAAGTGATGGAAAACCATTGTGTAATCAAGTGGTCATTTAGAGAACCGAGCTTCTTCATGTTGAAGAAAAGAAGATTGTGAGAAGTCATCTCAGTAAGAAGGTGATTTAATTTAAACTCTGATCCAGAGCTGGAAGGCGAATGGAAATTGGTCAGCTTTCAGCAATTCCATGAAATCAGACCTGGTTTTGCTGAAGAAGAAGAATAGAAAGATGGAAAAGAATCTCATCAACTCCAGGTAATGGTATGTCAATCAAACCTTTCAACAAGGTTTCTGATGAATATCTGGTTAAGAATGGCAGTGAACTTAACACAGATGACACCCATTGATGTTCAGATACATTATGAGTACTATAAGCCTCTCGTGATTGCAGACATGTCACCTGTAGAAAACAACTAAAAGAGCTGAGAGCCGTGCATTGTACTATGAGATTGCTACCTTGAGCTTTCTTTTCAAGGGCCGCTTTTGCCTGGCTGAGATTTCAAAGCGGGAATTCATCATCTATAGGAAGTCAATTAATTAATTAATTAATCGAATACAGCTCAAAATAGGCCCATCGAGCGGCTCTGCAAGCAAACCCCAAATTAATCCTAGCCTAATCACGGGACAATTTGCAATGACCAAATTAACCTACTAACTGACATGAGAAAGTCTGCGGAGCTGAGATCCAAAGCAACACACACTGGATACCGGAGGACTCAGCAGGTCAGGGAGCAGCTATGGAAATGAAATGACGTTTGGGTCTGAGACCCTTCATCAGGACCTACTAACTGATATGTCATTGGACTGTGTGAATAAACCAGAGCACTTAGATCAAAAGACCATAAGACATAGGAGCAGAATTAGGTCATTCAGTTCATCGAGTCTGCTCCGTCATTCCATCATAGCTGATCCTGGATCCCACTCAACCCCATACCCCTGCCTCTCACCATAACCTTTGATGCTGTGACTGATCAGGAAACAATCACGTTTGCTTTAACTAGACCCAAGGCCTTGTCCTCCACCACAGTCTATGGCAGAGAATTCCACAGATTCACTACTCTCTAATAAACTTCCTCCTTACTTCTGTTCTAAAAAGTCACCCCTCAATTTTGAGGCTGTGCCCTCTAGTTCTGTATACCCCCATCATAGGAAACATCCTCTCCACATCCACCCTATCTGGTCCTTTCAACATTTTGTAGGTTTCAATGAGATCAGACAGACAGACAGACATACTTTATTGATCCCAAGGGAAATTGGGTTTTGTTACAGCTGCACCAACCAAGAATAGTGAAGAAATATAGCAATATAAAACCATAAATAATTAAATAATAATAAGTTAATCATGCCAAGTGGAAATAAGTCCAGGACCAGCCTATTGGCTCAGGGTGTCTGACACTCCGAGGGAGGAATTGTGAAGTTTGATGGCCACAGGTAGGAATGACTTCCTGTGACACTCAGTGTTACATCTCGGTGGAATGAGTCTCTGGCTGAATGTACTCCTGTGCCTAACCAGTACATTATGGAGTGGATGGGAGACATTGTTCAAGATGGCATGCAACTTGGACAGCATCCTCTTTTCAGACACCACCGTCAGAAAGTCCAGTTCCACCCCCCACAAAATCACTGGCCTTACAAATGAGTTTGTTGATTCTGTTGGTGTCTGCTACCCTCAGCCTACTGCCCCAGCGCACAACAGCAAACATGATAGCACTGGCCACCACAGCCTCGTAGAACATCCTCAGCATCGTCCGGCAGATGTTAAAGGACCTCAGTCTCCTCAGGAAATAGATCCCTTTGCATTCTTCTAAATTCCAGTGAGTACAGGCCCAAAGCTGCCAAATGCTCCTCATATGTAACCCCTTCATTGCTGGAATCATACTCATGAGCCTTCTCTGGACGGTCTCTGATGACAACATATCCTTTCTGAGATACAGGACCTAAAACTGTTGACAATAGGAGAAAACCCAGGCATTTCATGGTGTGGTCATACAGATTCCTTGGAGTTGGAATTAAACTATGAACCCTAACAGGCTGAGTTGTAATAATGTTGTGATAACCACTACGCTACTGCGGCCACAATTCCAGAAAAGAGTAAGAAGCTTTTGGAAGTGATGGGTTTTAATGATCAAATCATAGCATCATGAAAGTTCAGCAATGGAAGATGAGGAAAGTTTGTTCATTCACAGTCCTACAATATCCCAAAATCTTTATAGCTAATGTACTTCTGAAATATAGACATATTGCAATATAGGAAATGTGGGAACAGATTTCTGTACAGCAAGCTTCACCACCAGACACACAAACATTTAGTTTCCCCAAGCAGGAAGGCAGTAAGACTGATCACACCTTCATCCACTAACCCCCCCCCCCCCCACACCCCCAATCACCACTACCTTATCATTTCCTGTCAGTCACCTTATGTTCAGACACCCCTGTGCTTAGCGTCATTTTATGGACATACAATCAATCTATATATATATAAGCTATCTTATGTATTCACAGTTACTGTGTTCTTTATCTTATGTATCTCTCAGACAATATCACTGAAATAAAATGGATGAGCCAGTCAGTTACTTATTGCTCTTTCAAGTCTATAAGACCATAAGATAAAGGAGCAGAATTAGGCCATTTGGCCCATCAAGTCTGCTCCACCATTCCATCATGGCTGACTTATTATCCATCTCAACCCCATTCTCCTCCCTTTTCCCTGTAACCTTTGACACCCTGACTAATCAAGAACTTATCAACCTCCGCTTTAAATATACCCAGTGACTTGGCCTCCACATCCATCTGTGGCAATGAATTCCTTCTCCTCTCCATTCTAAATTGACATCCCTGTGTTCTGAAGTTGTGCCCTCTGGTCCTAGACCCCCTACCATAGGATACATCCTCTGCACATCCATTCCATCTCAGCCTTTCAATACTTGATAGGTCTTATTGTGACCTTCCCTCATTCTTCTAAGCAGATTCAAGATTCAAACTGATGGCATCAATATCCTACCTAATGGCATGAACTTTGATTTCTCCTTCCTGTAAAAATTTGTTTCCTTTCCCCTCCTTTCTTCTTCTATTCTCCACTCTGGCCTCTTACCTTGATTTCTCCTTCCGGTTAGAAAATATGCCCTCTCCCTCTCCTGCTCCCCATTCTGGCCTCTTATCTCTTCTCACCTGCCGATCACCCCTGCGCCCATTGCCCCTCCTCCTTCCGTTTCTCCTATGGTCCACTCTCCTCTCCTATCAGATTCCTTCATCTCCAGCCCTTTACCTTTCTGACTCACCTGGCTTCTCCTGTCACCTTCTAGCTTGTCCTCTTTGCCTACACCCCTCCCCCACCTTTTAATGCAAGCATCTTTGCCCTTCCTTTCCAGTCCTGAAGAAATTCTTGGACCAAAACGTTGTTATTTCATTTCCATGGACGCTGACTGATCTGCTGAGTTCCTTCAGCATTTTGTGTGTGTTGCTTCAAGTTTTAAAATTGTTTAATATCTTTTCCAGGACACAAGTGTAAAGGAGATAAAAATAATTGTTACTCTGGATCTGATGCGGTGCAAAAGTACCATAATGAAACAAAGAAGATAATAATAAAAATATAATACATAAAATATATAAGATAGGTCTCTTGTGATCCAGCACCAACCTAATTTTTCTAATCTACCTGCATATTGAAATCCCACATGACTATTGTAACTTTGTCCTTATTACATTCTTTTTCTATCTCCCATTGAAACTTATGTCCCACATCCTGGCTGCTGTTCAGAGCCCTGTATATCTCCCATCAGTGTCTTTTTACCCTTGCAGTTTCTTAACTCTACCCATAAGGATTCTAAATCTTTTGATCCTACGTCACCTCTTTCTAAGGATTTGATTTCTTTTTACCAACAGAGCCACTCCATCCCCTCTACCTTACTGCCTGTCCTTTCAATACAATGTGTATTCTTTGATGTTAAGCTTCCAACTCTGATCTTCTTTCAGCCACAATGGCATAAATTTGCATCACAACTGCCCCATTCTCATGCCTATCACTCAGCATCCAACTTGCTGCCAACTTAGTTTAAGTTTTCCCCAACAACTCTGTCAAAACTGCCCGTGTGGATATTGGTCCTCTTGGGTTCAGGTGTAACTTGTCCTTTTTGTTCAGGTCACACCCTCCCCAGTAGTGATCACATTGTTCCAGAAATCTAAAACTGTGTCCCCTCAGCCTCTCATTCATCTGTGCTATCATTCTACTCCTGCCCTGAATAGCACATGGCACTGGGAGTAATCCAGTGCCACGTGCTACCATAAAGGTCCTGCTCAGGCTTTTCCCTAACTCCCTATACTGATACGCAGGACGTATTCCCCCTTTCTACCTAACCACTGGTGCCAATGTGTACTATGCCCTCTGGCCACTCACCCTTCCTCTTGAGAATCTTTTGCAGCCGCTCTGAGACATTCTGGACCCTAGCAACTGGGAAACTACACACCATCCTGGCTTCTCTTTCATGGCCACAGAATTTCCTGTCCATCCACCTAACTATCGAGTCTCCTATCACTACCTTACAGCCTAACGTTACCCTTCTCTGCTGAGTCATGGAGCTGGCCTCAGAGTCACTGTGCTGGCTGCTGTTGATGTACCCTGATAGGTCTTCCACCCAGCAGTATCCAACCGGGTATACTTGTTGCGGAGGGGAATAGCAACAGGAGAACCTTGCACTGACTGCTTTCTCCCCTTACTTCTCCTGATGGTCACCTGTCTACAATCTGAAGCCTGCACTCTGGTGTGACCACCTCTGATAAAGTCCCATCTATGAAGTTTTCAGCCTCCCGGTTGGTCTTCAATGCATCCAGCTCAAGCTTCAGTTCTTTAACCTTGTCGGTCAGGACATGATGTTGAGTGCACTTCCCTCAGACGTAGTTATCAGGGAGATTGTTAGGTACCCTGAATCACACATCTCACAGGAGGATCATTTCACCACCTGAACTACCAGGGTCTGCCTACACTTTTAAGTAACGACCTTCTCTGTCTTAAGCTCTAACCCTCACTTGTTCTCACCTAAGGCTGTTGAGCCAAAGCCAGACCTCTCCAACAATAGCCACTTCCACAATGGCTGCTCAACTTAAACCTCACTTCCTTTTATTGGCTCTTGCTTAGTGATTAATAACCGAAGCAATTTCCCGCTCTACAGTCAAGTCCCAGCAGACCCCAAGCACTTTTTCAAACTGGCACTAAAGTCCACAAGGAACTGTCTCCAGCTCATTCTGTGATCGCCTGCTTCTCAGATAATTCCCAACAGACACCACTCGCTTTTTAAATCACCTTGCACTTATTGGGATTAAATTTATCTGTCAATGCTCTTTTCATTTGCTCGATAACTTGCTGTAGCCTTAGACAATCTTCCTTGATATCCACAATACATTTTGCTTGTCATCTGCAAACTTAGTGTTCGCATCAGCCAAGTCTGTTCCTTCATGTCTGGGGAATCACAAACTGGAGGGCAGAAGTTTCAGGTGAGAGGGGCAAGAGTTAGTCGGAATCTGAGGGGCAACAATTTCACTCAGAAGGTGACCAAGATATAGAATGAGCTTCCAGAGTAAGTGGTTGAGGCATATCCTGATGAAGGGACTTGGCCAGAAACATTGATAGTTTGTTTTTTCCCTCAGTTGCTGCCTGACCTGCTGAGTTCCTTCCAATCCTTTGTGTGTGTGTGTTGAGACAGGTACGTAAACAGCATTTAAAAGGTACTCGGACCTGTGCAAGAATAGGAAAAGTTTAAATGGATATGGGTCAATCACAGGCTGGTAGGATTAGCTTAGATAGAAATCCTGATTGGTATGGATAAGTTTAGCTCTATCAGTCTAGGGAATCAATCATCATCATCATCATTATGTTCCATGTTGAATGATGTGGGTCATCATGGTCTTCCATCTGCCTTTGAGAAGTTCTAATGAACTCTGCAAAACTTTTGCCTATCCATCCCTTGACGTAACTCATGAATATCATGCATTGTCGATTGCGACTTTTACTTCCATCATTTTTTTCCGTCACTGCTAGGCATTTGAGCTTCTCTTTTCACAGTACATGTCCCAGAGATTCCAAATGCCCTTTCCTGATTGATGATATCAGCTCTCTTCTTATTCCGGCTCTTTGCAACACTTCCTCATCTGTTACTTTGTTCTTTCATGACATTTTCATCATTCTTCTCAAAAACCACATTTCTCCAGCTTCGAGTCTTCCCTCAATTTACTTCCATGTGTTAGTGTGGAATGAACGTAGTAGTGCAACACACTGAATTTTATATCCAAAGAAATTATGGTATTCTTCAGTATTTTGTCCAAACATTCAAACAAGCTTTTAGTACTTTCAATATACATCTCATAACAGCAAAGTTTTCGGCACAGATTCCTGAAGCACACCACTAGTTGCAGACCTCCAATCAAGAAAGCATCCTTGCTCAACGACCCTGTTTCCAAAATTCATCCTCCTACATTCTTCCTTTAAAGAGATTAGCTTTACTTGTTGCATGTACATTGAAACATACATTGAAATGCATCAATTTTTTGCATCTATGATAGTGCTGGGGGCAGCCCTGTAAGTGTTACCACTTTTCCTGCACGAACGTAGTATGTTCTCAACTTGCAAACCCTGTTCTGTAATATGCGAGGAAACTGGAGCACCCAGACAAAACCTACGGGGTGATAGGGAGAATGTACAAACTCCTTACAGAAAGCAGCAGGGATCGAAACCTGATTGGCGATCTTGGACACTGAAAAGCAATTGTGCTTGCAACTCTACACTCCTGGGTCACCCTGGAGTGAATTCTGCATTTTCCTTTCTCCTTACTGTGGCTTATGTGTTTATTTTATTTATTTAGAGATACAGCACAGAACAGGCCATTCTAGCCCAAAGAGCAGCACTGTCAGGCAACCCATCCATTTAACCTTAACCCAATCACAAGACAATTTACCTCCCAATCAGAATGTCTTTGGACTGTGAGAGGAAACAAGAGAACCCAAAGGAAACTCATGAGCCACAGGAAGAATGTACAAACTTTCTTACAGAGGATGCTGGAATTGAACTCTGAAATCTGATGTCTTGAGCTGTAATAGCATCCGGCGAGCAGTTACATACACTACTGTGGCATGATTATAATCTTCCCTCGAATGCTTCAATGTTTTTTTTGTCTTGGTGACAGCAACATGTTTCTTAAGATTGTCTGAGCCAGTGAGAATGGAAGGGGAGGGTAGTGGGGATAGTGGGGTTAAGCTCCCACTACCGTTTAAATGTCCCCAATGGTATACACCTCAAATAGTCTCTGACAACCAAGTCCAGCTCCTGGCTTTGACGTGTGGCTTAGCTACTAAGTCTGGCGGAACGATTTCTCCTGACAGGAGAAAGGGCAAAGGCAGGTTACTGCTGCCTTAAAATCAGTTGCTTCGGGCAGATGGGGCTCATCAGCCCTGGTTGTCAGCCCACTGAGGAGAAGGGACCCTCAGCTGTCTTGCGGCTATACCCGGTCATGGAGAAGGCTTCAGGAGTAAACCCTGAGAGAAAAATCTGGAGCTGGAATCCCTGTGACGCTGCTGGTGCCAAACTATATCAGTCTCTGCTGATCCTTTGGATTCATCAGCTGTGCGGAGAGGGGTAGCCTGCTGCATGAGCAACAGCTTGCTCTCCATGTCATACTGCCTTGGCTTGCGTAGACAGCAAGGATTGTTGACTCGACCAACGGATGGCCTCATCCAGAGACAGCAATAACAAAATCTTACCTCGACCTTTGCTAATTTTTATGCATTCTGGATGCACATGGAAGTGTCGAGGGGTTCAATGCTGAAGGATGGAATTGGATCCACTATCACCATGGTAACCCCAAGATTCAAGGGCTTCTATCCCAGAGGCTCCCAGACACTCTGCTCAGCTGGTTAGCAGCTGGAGTAGGTCCGTAGGGGTATTTCTATGATGGTGAGGTGAGACACTCACCTTTTGCATCATATTATATCAAACAGTAATTACTACAGGAATCAGTGCTGCCAGTGTTTGACAGACAGGCACAAAACAAACTCAAACACAATGATGAATGAGCTCTCAATGTATCCAAAATTAGGATTCAGTTTGTATTTCCTTTGATCTTAGAGTGAGTATTATATTTCAATTAGCATAATGCTGCTAATGAGCAGATTTCTAAACAGTTTGATTGACGAAGGTCACATTAGCTGTCACCACAGTTTTAAATGGCTGGGGTTCAAATAATTGAATTCTAAATGGATGATTATAGATTTTTAGTAGGAAGAAAAAGAATCTGCCAAGCCACTTGTTTTCTTTCACAACCTATGAAAAATGATCTGACTTTAATTAGGAGGTGCAATGGTTCTACTTTAAAATGACTGAATAATCATGAGCCACGATCAATTGCCTTCCTGGGCACTGTCATTTCTTAATAAATTATCAAGCAGAAGATAAAGAGTTTGTCTCAGCATTTCTGGAAGTACATGCCTCCATTTAAGCTCATTGAGTTTAGGAAACGTTTTTTTTTACATTAAGATAGATCTCAATAATGTTGAACACCTGAAAGTGATATGCCCCTCTATGGAGACTCTTGCACCTCGTCTAGCCATTCGAGTCTTGATTGAAGTATGGAGATTGAAGGTCGAATACAGACTGCTGGGATCATTAGTTTACAGGTAAATTTTATTTATTTTGTGATACAGTGCAGAACAAGCCCTTTGGCCCAACAAGGCATTCTGTCTAGCAACTTACTTATTTAACCCAAGCCTAATCACAGGAATGGGTGGCGTGGTAGAGATGCATCTCCACCAAAGGAGGTGTAGATTCTTCTCTCCCAGGTAACCCTTGGGCAAGGTGTAGCACCTACTTAGCACGCCCATCAGGGTCACACGAAGCCATGGGAGCAGGTGGTGGATGGTCTTATCAGCAGCTGGTGCATATCACAAGTCCTGGTAATGCGACCACTGACACTAGGTAGACAATCTCTGAAGAATATTGATCGTGGCTGGAGTCACTAGTCTTGTAAAGAGACTGCCCAGAAGAAGGCAATGGAAAGCCACTTCTGCAGAAAAATTTGCCAAGAACAACTATGATCACGGATAGACCATGATTGCTCACGTCATACGACACGGCACATAATGAATGAATGAATCACAGGAGAATTTTACAATAACCACTCAACTTATAAACCGGTACATCTTTGCACTGCAGGAAAAACCAGAGCACCCTGAGGAAACCCACATGCTCATGGTGAGGACAAACAAAATCCTCACAGACAGCGTCAGAATTGAACTCTGAACTCCGACGGCCTGAGCTGTAATATCATCACACTAACTGCTACAGTACAGTCGTGCCACATTGTGTAATGCATTTACCAAGTGAATGTTCACAGTCACTCAAACAAGTGACACAATCCTATCTGTACCAGCTTAAAAGGAAGCTTGAACACTCCAATAAACCATTGCAAGTCAAAGTGATTTCCAGCTAGCATTCACAGATCATAACCTTCAGCAGAGTGACAAATGTTGTCCGTGAGGGAATGCTGCCAATTGGCAAATTCCAGGCTGCAGGAGAACAGCCTGAAGAATGCACTGAAGCTAGGTGAATCCAATGCTAAAGCTCTGTGAGGAAGGACAGCAATCTGGGGCCTAGTCAGGCTGAGTCCAGTGGGAAAGCCCCTCAAACACTAAATGCACTTCACCTGAGACCACATGAGTGGCAATGGTACTATTTCTTAAAAATGTATTTTTCCTCTGGAAAATATTGACTGAATTACATTAAGAATGTAAAAGGTTTCACATGATTTTTTCCTTTTGTATGTACTGTATAAAGTTTACACTTGAAATGAAAATGAATATATTCTACCCTTTACAGTTGAAGCAAAAGAGATAAAAGAAAAAAATGAATTTGCCTTTTTATTGAGAAAGAAATTCTTATTTGAGGAAGAAATCAAAATTGGCCACTCAAAGGTGTGATGGTAGAGTGGTTTGGTTATTAGTCCAACACCTAAATAAAAGGATAACATTTCAAATCCAACCATGACAAACGCTGAGGAAATCTTAATCCAAGTAACTAAATATATATGAATGAACAAACCACTGGATATTTGAAAAAGGAACTATTCCATTAATGTATGTCCTTCAAGGGAGAAATCTGATGAGGGGTCCCTGCTCGGAAACATTGACTTTGTTTTCCACTGATACTGGTGCTGAGGGTTTCCAGCATTGTATGAAATATAAATCAATAAAATACATAAATAAGTAAAGTTATTATTATTCTTATTTACTTTTTCACAGCTCAAGTTGGTAAAACCTGAGGTAAGGGTCTAGCCAAATACACTCAGTTGCTAGGAACTTCCGAACTATGCTTGTGGTGTTTAGTATTGTGGCTTTCTGAAGATTTGCTTAAATATTACTGTGTAGCCCTCATTGGTTAATGCTATTGTGTAGTGCCTTTCGGATAATACCAGTTGTAGCTATTACTATTGGGGCAATGTACACCATGTTCATAGAACATAAAACATAGAATAGTACAGCACATTACAGGCCCTTCGGCCCACACTGTTGTTTCGACCCTCAAACCCTGCCTCCCATATAACCCCCCACCTTAGATTCCTCCATATACCTGTCTAGTAGTCTCTTAAACTTCACTAGTGTATCTGCCTCCACCACTGACTCAGGCAGTGCATTCCATGCACCAACCACTCTCTGAGTGAAAAACCTTCCTCTAATATCCCCCTTGAACTTCCCTCCCCTTACCTTAAAGCCATGTCCTCTTGTACTGAGCAGTGGTGCCCTGGGGAAGGGGCGCTGGCTGCCCACTCTGTCTATTCCTCTTAATATCTTGTACACCTCTATCATGTCTCCTCTCATCCTCCTTCTCTCCAAAGAGTAAACCCCTAGCTCCCTTAATCTCTGATCATAATCCATACTCTCTGAACCAGGCAGCATCCTGGTAATTCCCCTCTGTACCCTTTCCAATGCTTCCACATCCTTCCTATACTGAGGCGACCAGAATTGGACACAGTACTCTAAGTGTGGCCTAAGTAGAGTTTTATAGAACTGCATCATTACATCGCGTCTCTTAAACTCTATCCCAACTTATGAAAGCTAACACCCCCATAAGCTTTCTTAACTACCCTATCTACCTGTGAGGCAACTTTCAGGGATCTGTGGACATGTACCCCCAGATCCCTCTGCTCCTCCACACTACCAAGTATCCTGCCATTTACTTTATACTCTGCCTTGGAGTTTGTCCTTCTAAAGTGTACCACCTCACACTTCTCTGGGTTGAACTCCATCTGCTACTTCTCAGCCCACTTCTGCATCCGATCAATGTCTCTCTGCAATCTTTGACAATCCTCTACACTATTTACAACACCACCAACCTTTGTGTCGTCTGCAAACTTGCCAACCCACCAGGTCCAGGTTGTTAATAAAAATCACAAAAAGTAGAGGTCCCAGAACAGATCCTTGTGGGACACCACTAGTCACAACCCTCCAATCTGAATGTACTCCCTCCACCACGACCCTCTGCCTTCTGTAGGCAAGACAATTCTGAATCCACCTGTTCATGAAGTCTTTCAATTTCCTATTTTAATTCAGCATGTTTCTGGTATTTTTCACTTATTGATATGTGTTTGATATGGCTGTATCTATTAAATAAATTGTTCTTGTTTTTTTATCTGTATTATTATATCTGGCTAGTGCTATAGATTGTCCTATCTGTAATAACTGATCGGTCATAGTATAATTTGTTGTATTCTGACTTTAAATCTGGATCAGACTTGTGTTTATAATAAGGTATGATTTATTTTATGAGTTTGTATTTCAAAGCAAGATCTTGATGGATGAGGTTTGCCAATTGGTTGTGCCTGTGTAAGTAATCAGATTGAGTTAAACTGCTACAGGATCCTGTAATCTGTTAGAATTTTTTTTTTGTTTGTTTCTCGGCATTTTCTACATTTAACATTTTGATTTTTTTTGGTCATTTATTTTGTATTTTTGATCTTTTTTTGTGTTACCCACCTGGTTCTGTATTGCCACAAGGAACCCTCCTGTTTCTGGGAAGAGGTCTCCAACTTGGAGCCAGATGTTCAACGCTTCCTTGTCAACATCTAGTCTGCTCAGACCATGGGGATGTCTTCTATGGAGGGTCATGTTCTTCCATTGGTTAACTTTTTCTTCAATAGTGATAATGTCTTCATTTTTCTGGGTTATACTCTCAGTTAAGATTAGTTATGTGTACTTCTTATCAGAAATGAATATGCTCA
Organism: Hemitrygon akajei; assembly: GCF_048418815.1. Taxonomy (NCBI): domain Eukaryota; kingdom Metazoa; phylum Chordata; class Chondrichthyes; order Myliobatiformes; family Dasyatidae; genus Hemitrygon; species Hemitrygon akajei. The sequence continues at coordinate 6,248,990 of NC_133126.1, read as the reverse complement.
CGCGGAGTGCTGATTCCTGTTTTTTTGGATGACAGATTATCCTAAGGAGTTTTATCTGACTGTTGTGTAGATTTTTTTATGTCTGTTATTCCTCTTCACCCTTCTGTCCTAGGTAGGGTTAATCTAAGTGCATTCGAATGTACATAATTTTTTCTGAAATTTGTCATTTCAGTTGTTATTTTTCTTCGTAAATTTTCCAGATCAGTTTTGGGCCAGGATATTATGCCAAAAGAGTATGCTGATAGAGGTATGGAAATAGTGTTTATTGCCTTTGTTATACTTTTACTGTTGAGCTGTGTTTGGCAGAGTTTCTTAAGCCTCAAAGTAAAAAGTTTTTCCTTTACTGCACTATGATCTATTTTCTTTGCTTTCCGATATCCTAGCTGATTATCTGTTCCATATTCATCCATCGGTTGTACTGTATCCTGCTGTGTTTTGTATTCTATTAGCTCTCTAGCACCTTTCTTCATGTTTAATGTTCTGCATTTATCCAGTCCAAAGTTCATGATTATAGCTTTAGAAAATAATTCTATTAACTGAAGAATGAACATATTTAATTCCACGTCATCCTTGTATAGAAAGTGTGTTAAAGTATAGCTCATTTATTTGTTCTGATTTGATACCCAATTTTCATCCAATTCAGTAAATTAGAGACTAAGTTGAAAGCCATATAGAACCATAATAGACTTAGAGAGTTGCCTTGGAAAATGCCTTGGTTTAGTTGATAACCTTTTTTTGGTTATTAATAGACAGAGTGATTATAGTACGCCAATGCTTCATTACAACTTGCAACAATTTCATAAGTATTGGGTGCAGTTTATTTATATTATTAATTCCTTTTAATCATGAGTGTGGGACAGAGTCAAATGCCTTTTGGTAGTCAATATAGTAACATGAAAGTTTTCTGCTTTTCCACCAGGCTTGATTTAGAATTACAGACTCCATTATCAGTTTTCCTTTACATCCTTTCATACCCTTACTGAATCCTTTCTGCTCTTCTGTACATATATTGTAGGTATTTAAATGATTAGTGATTAGTCACGAGATGCATGATGTTAAAATTTTATGTATCATTTGTAAACAAGTAATTGGACTATATTTTGATGGATCTATTGTGATTTGCCCTTTAGGTAAAAGATATGCTTTACCTTTTGTCAAAAATAACTATAATTAAAAAAAATTCGCAGCTCAAGCTGGTAAAACCTGAGATTCGGGCGGAGCCAAATATACTCTTTTGTCAATTGCTAGGGACTTTCGGACTATTCTAGTAGTGTTTAGTGTTGTGGCTTTCTGAAGATTGTTATAGATATTGCTGTGTAGCCTAATTGTTTAATTCTTTGGGATGATACCAGTAGTAGATATTACTATTGGGTGTGTGTATATATATATATCTATATCTATATAGATATGTATATCTATATATATATATACTCTGTTCATGTTCCAAAATCTTTCAATTTCCTTTTTTAATTCAGAATATTTCTGGTATTTTTCACTTATTGATTTCTGTACATTATTTGAGTGTGGTTGGAATTATTATTGTTATTATTATTAATATTCATCTGGATAAGATCAATCAAAAAGAGACAATCAGTTAGTAACATATGGGTTCAGAGGGATCTTGAGGTTCATGTCCATAGCTTACTGAAAGTGGTGACGCTACTGCTGGGGTGGTAAGGATGGCATGTGGAATGCTTGCCTTCGTTAGTAGGAGTTTTATGTATTACTGTCAGGTAGGTATGTTGCAGTTATATTTAACATTAGTCAGACCAGCTCTGCGTGCACTTCCAGTCACCCTTTTATAGGACGGAAGTGCAGACTATAGAGAATGTACAGAAGAGGTTTACTGGAGGGAGATGATGGGCAGGTAAGGTGATAAGATGAGAGAGGGAAATGGGAATGGATAATGGTGAAGGGGAGGGTACAGTTAACGGAAGTTTGAGAAATTGGTGTTCACGCCATTAGCTTGGAAGGAATCCAGACAGAATATAATGTGTTACACCTCCAGCCTGAGTGTGGTCTCATCAGAGGAGGAGAGGAGGCCATGGACTGACATGTTGGAATAGGAATGGGAAGTAGAACTGAACTACCAGATTTTTCTGGCAGATGGAGTGTGGCTGCTCAGCAAAGCAGTCTTCCAATCAATGTCCGGTCTCACCAATGTACAGGAGGTCACACCAGGAGCACCGGACACAGAATATGACCCCAAAAGGCTCATAGATGAAGTTTTGCCTCACCTGGGGCCTGGAATGGTAGCAAGGGAGGAGGTGTAGCACTTGTTTCACTTGTGAGGATAAGTACCAGGAAGGAGATCAGTGGGGAGGGATGAATGGACAAGGGAGTGGAGTAAGGAGCGATCCCTGTAGCAAGCCAAAATGTAGGGGAGAGAAGGATGTGCTTAGTGGTGGGATCAGTTGGAGATGGCAGAACTAATGTGCTGGACATGAAAGCTGGTGGGATGGTAGGTGAGGATGAGAGGAACTCTACCACTGATGAGGTGGCAGGCGGATGGGGTGAGGGCAGATGTGTGTGAAGTGGAGGAGATGCGAGTGAGGGCAGTATTGATGATGGAGGAAGGAAAGCCCCTTCCTCTGAAAAAGGAGACATCTCATTAGTTCTGGAATAAAAAGCCTCAACCTGAGAGCAGATGCAGTGAAAACAGAGGAACTGAGAGAAATGGATGGCACTTTTACAAGTGACAGTAGGTTTGTAAAGGTATCAGTGGATAAACTGTCTCCAGAGAAACTGACAAAGAGGAGGGAGGTTCTGGCACAGTTTACCAGAAATACTAGTGGAATGAGGCAGTTTGACCTGTTCTCGTTGCTACCATCAGGAAGGAGGTATGGAAGTGTGAAGGCACACACTCAACATTTCAAGATCAGCTTCTTCCCCTCTGCCATCCGATTTCTGAGTGGACATTTGACTCATGAACACTACCTCACTACTTTGTTTTTGCTTTTTCACTACTTAGTTAATTCAACTATTTGATATATACAGATACACGCACACTTCTTACAGCAACTTACAGTTTTTATTATTATGTATTGCAATGTACTGCTGCAGCAAAACAACAAATTTCACACATTTGCCGGTGATATCAAACCTGATTCTGGTGCAGTTTAAGTTTTCCGGTAGACATGAAGGGAATGGATCGATATGGATGATACATAGGAGAAGGACATTCAGTATAATCTAGCACAGAACTGCGGATTGAATGGCCTATCCACTGGTGTATTGCTCCATGTTCTGTGCTCACTGCAGCAAGCAGTACCAGCCAACATGTCAGGGGTTTGTTGACCTCACTCAAGACTGGACTGTATCTGTCTGGAGAGACAATGGGTTAACCCTTCCAATACTTGGTTGGCGTCAGGAAATTCTTTTTGTTGCTTCTTAGCAACGGTGATATGTATGAAGACTCACACTAAACAAGGCTGTGTCATTGCTCCAGTACAGACATCTTTTTTTACCTTTCTCGCTCAGAAGTTTCGCTCTCCCCTCCAGGAATCACCCTGCACAATTAGAGCTAACCGTAAAAAAAAGGTGAATAATTCAACTTACACAACACATACACATGCCGGAGGAACTCAGGTAGGATCTATAGACATGAAAAAGCAGTTTGAAGTTTTGGTATGAGGCCCTTCTTCCAGACTGAAAAGGAAGCAGAAGGATGCCATAATTGACACTTTGTTTATGGTGATTACATTCCAGAACAGAGGTCACCCAAAACTTCAATCGTGCATTGGCTGTATGCACACAATGCTTCAGTTTGCAAGTACTAGGAAACAAATTTCTAAACCTTATCAGTCTTATTCCAGAGATGTGAGCAGGACTGAATGGAGTAGATGTCGAGACATGTTTCCATTAGTAGAAGAGTCAAGCATCCATGGGCACGAAATAGAGGGACATCCTTTTTGAATTGAAATGAGGAGGAATTCCTTCAACCAGAAGGTAGTGAATGTATGATGTTTGTTGCATAGATTGCTGGAGGTCCAGTCATTTGGACATATTTAAGGCAAAGATTGATAGATCCTTGATTGGTAAAGGTGTTAACAGTTGTAGGAAAAAGGCTAGAGAATGGGATTGAGAAAATAATTGAATGGCAGAACTGACTTGATGGGCTGAATAGGCTAATTCTGCTCCTATTCAGTCAAATTCTCCAGTACAATATGGAGAGATGGCACTCAACAACCTTAGGAAACAATCTTCTATTAATCTGCATCCACTGACCACTGACGATAAAGATTAGTAACTAAGCCCCGAAAGATGTGATCCACTCCCCAGATCTGTAGTGACTAATGCCTGAAAAACATGCTCCACTCCCCAGATCTGTAGTGACTAATGCCTGAAAAACATGCTCCACTCCCCAGATCTGTAGTGACTAATGCCTGAAAAACATGCTCCACTCCCCAGATCTGTAGTGACTAATGCCTGAAAAACATGCTCCACTCCCCAGATCTGGCGGAAGATGAAGAGGGAAGACGTGTGTGGAGAAAGCTGGTAGGCCACTGGCCGGAGTGGACTGGGATCTGAGGGTCTAAAGATTGGCGACGTTCGGAGGAGACCGATGGTGGAAGAATGACTACTGAGTGAGCTCCAATGTGAAATTTTGACTTTTCCTTGAATTGGGCCCTTTTTTAATTTTCATTACTAACCCTACATTCAGATTAAGATTCATAAAGTTCAATCATTTAATTGCCTATGGTCTGATATTTTGCGTTGTGGGTTTGTGACTGGGCGGTACATTACACAGCATCCACACAAACGTGATTTCTCAGTTTGGAGGGGACCAAAGGCCTTTCCCCCTAGACGAACAGGAGCTGGGCAAGTCTAAGGTTATATCTGCATTTGCACAGTTTGTTGTCCATTGATCCTGTTTACAGTTTCTGTTCTATAGCTTTGCTAAGTATGCCTGCAGAAAAAGAATTTCAAAGTTTATATGGTGACATGTATGAACGCTGAAAATAAATTTTACTTTAAATTTTGAGTTTGAATTGATTCCACATTCTCACTTTCAAAGACTTTACATCTCAGGCTTTGATGTTTGTTTCTCATTTTTTCTTTTTTATATATGCACAGTTTGTTTCCTTTTGGACACTGGGTGTTTCCCTATCCTTGTTGTGTAAGGATTTTCATTGTTTCCATTGTGCTTCTTTGTATCTACTGTGACTGCCCACAAGAAAATGAACCTCAGCATTGTATATGGTGACACGCCAAAGTTAAAAAGTTCAAAGTAAAATTTACTATTGGAGTACATACATGTCAGCACATACAACCCTGAAATTATTTTTCTGTGGGCATACTTAGCAAATCTATAGAATAGGAACTTTAAACTGTAAACAAACTGCGCAAATGCAGATATAAGTAAATAGCAATAAATAATGAGCATGAAATAACAATATAACATTGCCTTTAAATGAATGTCCTTTTGTTCAAGACCCTGATGGTTGAGGGTAGAAACTGTTCCTGAACCTTGTGGTGTGAGTCCTGAGGCACTCGTACCTTCTACCTGATGGCAGCAGTGAGAAAAGAGCATGGCCTGGGAGGTGAGGATCTTTGATGATGGATGCTGCTTTTCTACAGCAACATTTCAATGGTTGGGAGGGTTTTACCTGTGCTGTACTGGGCTGATCCACTATCTTTGTAGGATTTTTTGCTCAAAGGCACTGGTGTTCCCATACCAGACCATAATGTAGCCAGTCAGCACACTTTACCCCACACAGCTATAGAAGTTTGCCAAGGTTTTCGAAGACCTGCCTAACCTCTGCAGACTCCTGAGAAAGTAGAGAAGCTGTAATCATATTTATATGATGGGTCCAGGACAGGTCCTCTGAGTTAGTGACACCCAGGAGTTTAAACTTACTGACCCTCTCCACCTCTGATCCTCCGATGATTACTGGCTCATGGACCTCTGGTTTCCCCCTCCTGAAGTCTACAATCAGTTCCTTGGTCTTACTGACATTGATTGAGAGGTTGTTATTATTACACCTCTCAGCCAAGTTTTCAATCTCCCTCCTGTATGCTGATTCATCACCCCCTTTGATACAGCTCACAACAGTGGTGTCATCAGCAAATTTGTAAATGGTGTTGGAGTTGTATTTAGCCACACAATCCTAAGTATAATGTGTAGAGTTAGCAGGGGGCGAAGGATACATCTCTGCATTGTTCCTGTGCTGATGGAGATTGTGGAGGAGATGTTTTTGCTAATTCAAACTGACTGGGGTCTACAAGTGAGGAAATCCAGCATCCAATTGCACAAGGGGTAGTGAGGCCCAGGTCTTGGAGTTTACTGCTTAGTTTTGAGGGGATGATGGTGTCAAATGCCAGGCTGTAATCGATAAAAAGCATCCTGATGTATGCTTCTTTGCTGTCCAGATATTCTAGAGTTGTGTGAAGAGCCAGCAGGATAGCATCTGCTGTAGACCTGTTTCTTCGGTAGGCAAACTGGAGCATAACCAAGTCACCATTCAGACAGGAGCTGATAAGCTTCAACATATGCACTTTGACAATAAACTTACTTTGAATTTTGAACTTAGGATCAGACTGATGGGAACTTTCTGAATACTAGCATAGACTCAGTGTGTTGATTGGCTTTCTATGTTTAAAGAAAATCTGATTTCCTTTCATATCCATATCAAATAATCAACAGGAGTGGACTAGGTTAATTTTCTCCATCATTTTAATATCCCAAGTGACATCTGAAGGTTATCATTCTGTGTGCTCAGGGTTCTGGTGTAAAATGTGGTTGAACAAGATCAGCCTCCTGTCTGCTCGACTGTATGGAGCCACAGGATATGCTAAGATACAAGAATGAAATGATATTCACTTTCACAGTTATCTTCAACTTTTGGTTTGTAAAGTCCTTCAATCAATTTTGTAAATTCAAATACATGGCAATCAAGAAATAAGCATTAATTATGGCATTTTGTATTGTATAAAAAAGATTTTATTTTACAAGTTATGCGTTTGTGGTCTATATGAACACTTGCAATTTGATTGTCACTTTCACACTCTTAAGTAATGCCAAAGCTCTTGACAGTCACTCATGTAACAGCTATTACAGCGTTTACAGCAGGAATATATTAATGAGCAAATCCTGTGTATTTGTCTTGTTATTTCAGTATGAAATATTTGCCTGTATGTGGACCCTCCATTGGTTAGGATTGACCATTGGTGTTGCGTCCTAGTTGTCTACATGATATGCAAGCCAGGGGAGTAGGATATGGAGAGCAAGCTGTTGCCCATCCAGCAGGCTCCCTCTCTCCACTCAGCTGAGGAATCCAAAGGAACAGCAGAGATCGATACAGTCTGGCACCAGCAGCATCCCAGGAGTTGCCAGCCAGCATTGAACTCAACATAGGACTACCTTAGGGACAAGAGATCTGGAATTTTCCTTGAGGTTTACTCCTGAAGCCTTTCCCATGAATAAGTATAGCTGCAAGACAGCAGAGGTTTAAGATCAGAATTTTCCTTCTGCTAGGTGAGTTGCCAAGTACGGCCGACAAGCCCAGATGCCCAAAGCGACTGGTTTTAAGATGCCTGGAACCCAACTTTCCCCCTTCTCCTGGCAGCAGAAACAGTTCTGCAGAGCTTAGTAGCCTTGGAAAACCAAGTCCAGTTCCTAGCCTTCACGAGTGAGTTAGCTATTTAAGACACACCACTGGGAGCATATGTCTTACGGTCTTATGGTTTTCCCCCCTCCTCATTACACTCTCAGTTCTGATCATATCAGTACTCCCCCTCCTCATTACACTCTCAGTTCTGATCATATTAGTACTCCCCCTCCTCATTACACTCTCAGTTCTGATCATATTAGTACTCCCCCTCCTCATTACACTCTCAGTTCTGATCATATTAGTACTCCCCCTCCTCATTACACTCTCAGTTCTGATCATATCAGTACTCCCCCTCCTCATTACACTCTCAGTTCTGATCATATCAGTACTCCCCCTCCTCATTACACTCTCAGTTCTGATCATATCAGTACTCCCCCTCCTCATTACACTCTCAGTTCTGATGGGGGGTGTCTACTCAAGTGTCGATGTTTGGTCCCCCCCACCCCCACTGATGCTGCTCGATTGGCTGAGTTCCTCCGGGAGTTTGTTTGTTGTCTCAGTGATATAGCCTGTGCAGTTCTTTGCAAGCGAGCAGGCGGACCGTGAACAAGCAAGCCTTAAGACAAAAAAATGAACAAGTGCAGCATTCACTTTGTAGCTTACTGGATACTCACCCTCATTTCATATTAACGAGTGGAGCCAGGGCAGCTCTTCTACTTCTGTAAGTGTTTGCAAAGTTTCATTCAACATGACATCCAATACTTTGACAAACTTCTGTACAGGTGTGGTGGAGAGTATATTGGCTGGCTGCATCACTGCCTGCTATGGAACAGTAATTCCCTTGAATAGTAAATCCTACAAAAAGTAGTGGATAGAGACCAGTCCACTATGAGTAAAGCCCCCCTCCCACCATGGAGCAGTGTTGTAGGAAAGCAGCATCCATGATTAGGGCTCCCCACCATCCAGGACGTGCTCTCTTCTCACTGCTGCCATCAGGAAGATGGTACAGGAGTCTCTGGACTCACATCACCAGTTTCAGGAACAGTTACTATCCCTCAACCATCAGGGTCTTGAACCAAAGGGGATCACTTCGCTCAGCTTCACTTGAATATTATGTCATTAGTCTTGTTTTTACACTATTTATTTATTTTGTGATTTATACACAGAACTGTGCAGAAGTTTGAGGCACCCGAGCTATAGATATATAAATCACAAAATAAATAATGCAAAAACAGGAACGATGAGATAATATTCATGGGTTCATGGACCATTCAGAAATCTGATGGCAGAGGGAACAAGCTGATCTTAAATCACTGAGTGTAGGCTCTTGGACTTCTGCTCCAATGGTATTAACAAGAAGCGGGCATGTTCTGGATGGTGCATGATGTACTGTAGTAATTGTATGTATTGCACTGTACTGCTGGTCCTGCTGCAAAAAAAAAAAACAAATTTCATGAGATATGTGCATGAAGATAAATTTGAGTCTGATATGGGTCTCTATTGTGGACTGTGAGTGGGAAGGGGGCTGGGAGGGGAATCATGGTTGGGGAAAGGGGGAAGCACTAGAGAGACATTCTGTAATGATGATAAACCAGTTTGGAATCAAATGACCTTGCCTTGTTTCTCAAGGCTAGGTGTGTCTGCACCTACATCACGCCCTGCGCCTGACACTCCTTCTCTACCATCCGTCCCACACCCCTCCCACAGGCACTCCGCCTTTGCCATTCCCAAAATCCTTTGTTCCTTCCAGATTTACAAACTCACTCTGTACTCCACGTTGGCAAACGTAGTACTGTAAAAATGTCTAAGGCACCCTTTCTATATATATGTGCCTGAGACATTTGCATGTGGATGCTGCAAAGTGACTGATTATACATCGTGTAAGTCAGTTTTAATAAACTTGATTCATCCAATTTTGGCAGCACGAGCTATCAGAAGTCACAGGTCACAGGACACTCCAAGTGAGGAGCATTAGTTCCTGTGGCCCAGTGTCTGGTTAATGTCTGCTTCACCTTGCAGAGTGGTTACAGTAACATGTCTAGCAGGATGATGGATATCATCAGATCAGGCAGCATCTATGGGGATGAGTGAACAGTCAACATTTCAGGCAGAGACCTTCATCAGAACTGAAGAAGAGTCTTGGCCTGAAACGTCAACTGTTCATGCTTTTCCACAGGGGCTGCCAGGCCTGCTGGGTTCCTCCAGCATTCTGTATACGTTGCTTTGAATTTCCAACATCTGCACAGATTTTCTTTTGTTACATTGTGAATGTCACATGACCATGATGTAATTGAGTCTCTGTTGGGCATGATGTAATGGTCTTGTGATGGTGGAGTGATGTAATTTTCCCGCCAGTGAGAGGTCATGTGATGGCTTGTTTCAACAGGTATAAAAGGAGAAAACCTTGCTGTGATGTAGTCAGTTCGTGGCTTAATTCGTCAGTGACTCCGTTATGCTGCGTGTTCGTCTCATGACGCAGTTTTGTTTTAAAGTGGAGTTTTACTTTCTATTGTAAGTTGTGCCAGCAGATTTTAAAACCACTGCTAGTTTTGAGTCCCACTTTTGCAGTCCAGTTGGAGAGTGAAGAATTTATTGAAGTACAGAAAACCCGAAGGTTCAAGAAAAGTTGGTGTTGTCGGCGGTAAAACAGGTTCCACCTTATTTGATCCTCATTCGGAAGGAATTAGTAACCTACATCTGAGATAGTCCCTGCTACAGAGCAGAAAGGACTGGAGCAGGGTTTCACCAAGGAAAGGTCAGTGCCTTTAAGCCATTTTATTTCCTTCGTCGTAAATCCTTCAGGCAAGGCATACTTTGGCAAGGATCAGCAGTAACGTTGTGTTGTCGAGGAATTCATTACTTCTAGGAAAATCTCTCCTAATTGACTGTGTAAATCATTTGGACTTTTGCATTTACTACTTTTAAGAACTGTGTTCACATTTCTCACTTAAAGAACTGTTTGAGTTGCCGTATAGCAGTTAACTTCCGGTTAAGTTAGTTGTTTGTTTACTTTTGGTTTTTTTTAGCAGTGTTTAATAAAGGTTTTATTTGTTTATAAAAATACCTGTCTCAGTTCTATATTCATTGTTGCCATATCGTAACACTGCGTTTGTGATGGATACCAGGAAGGCTTAATTCAAGCATACCTTGCAAAGCAAGTGCAATGTGGCAGTCATGATCCATCCCAGTGTTTCATCAGAAGTTGGGAAAATTAGAAGTAAAATGTTTTTTGAATGCAGAAAATTGGAGGAGAAAGCCAATGGGAGGGTCATTGTTGGGTTGGAGGGCAAAAGATTTAAGAAACAGAGGAGATGGTAATGTAGGTTGTACGAGGATGGTAAATGCATTGGTAAATTACAAAAAAGTAGGAGTGAAGGTATAAAATAAAACAGGAAATGCTGGCAATACTAGGCAACACACACTAAATGCTAGAGACTCAGTAGATCAGGAAGCATCCAAGGAAATGAACAAGCAGTCAACATTTTGGGCCGAGATCTTTCTTTAGGATTGGAAAGGAAGGGCGAAGATGCCAGAATAAAATGGTGGGGGGAGGGGAAGGAAGAAAAGCTCAAAGGTGATAGATTAAGCCTGATGGGTGGGAAAGGTAAAGGGCAGGAGAGGATCGATTCTGATTGGCGAGGACAGTGGACCATAGGAGCAAGGGAAGGAGGAGGAGCGTTGGGGGAGGTGATAGGCACATGAGAAGAGGTAAGAGGCCACAGTGGAGAATAGAGAAAAAGAGGAGGAGGAGCAAAATAGATTTTTACTGTAAGGAGAAATCAGTGTTGATGCCATCAGGTTGGAGGCTGCCCAGATGCAGTATAAGGTGTAGCTGAGGTTGGCCTCATCGTGATATAAGAGAAGGCTATGGACTGACATGGCGTAACGGGAATGGGAATCAGAATTCAAATGTTTGGTCACCAGGAAGTCCTACTTTTTGCGGATGGAGCAGAGATGCTCAACAAAGCGGCCCCACAATCTACAACGGGTCTTATCAGTGTAGAGGAGGCTGCATCAGGAGCACTGGACACAATAGATGACCCCAGCAGATTTGCAGGTGAAGCTTTGGCTGAATGGAGGTGATGAAGATGGGGAATGGCCAGGTATAGAATTTAGGCTGCTTGCAGGGATATGTGCTGGGAGAGAGATCAGTGGGGAGGGTCGAATGGACAAGAGAATCGCAGAAGGAGTGATCCCTGTGGAAAGCAGAGAGTGGGGGAGAAGCAAGAATGTGTTTTGTGGTAGGATTCTTTTGGAGGTGGCAGAAGTAGTGAAGAATAATATATTGGATGCAGAAGCTCATGGCGTGGTAGGTAAGGACAAGAGGAACCCTATCGGGTTAAGGTAGTGGGAAGATGGGGCGAGCATAATATCGAGGAAATGCTGGAGATGTGGGTGAGGGCTGCATCAATATGGAGGAAGGGAAACCTCATTCTTTGAAGAAGGAGGACATCTCTGATGTCCTGGAAAGGAAAGCCTCATTCTGGGAACTGGTGCAGCAGAGACAGAGGAACTGAGAAAAGGGAATAGCTTTTTTACAGGAAACAGCGTGGAAAGAAGGTCGTCAAGATAACTGTGGGAATCAGTAGGTTTATAAAAGATGTCAGTTGACAGTTTTGTCAGTTTCCAGTGATGGAGACCGAGAGATTGAGAAGGGGGAGGGAAGTGTCAGAAATGGACCAAGTGAATTTAAGGGCAGGGTGGAAAATAGAGGCAAAGTTGATGAAATTCACAAGCCCAACATTCATGCATGAAGCAGCACTGATACAGTCATCCGTGTAGCAAAGGAACAGTTGTGGAACATTACCGAGGAAGTCTTGGAATATGGACTGTCCTACATAGCCGATGGAAAGCCAGGTATAGGTCAGACACATGCAAGTGCCCATGGCTACCCCTCAAGTCTGAAGAAAGTGGGAGGAGCTGAAGGAGATATTTTGAGGGTGGTGGAGGGAACTCTGGTTCTATTATTGAGAAAGAAGCAGGGAGATTTAAACCTTCTTGATGGGGGAATAGAAGTGTACAGGGACTGAACATCCATGGTAAAAATGAGGTAGTCTGGCCATGGAACTGAAAGTTGTTGAGGAGATCCAGATCATGTGAAGTGTCCCGAATGTAAGTGGGAAGGGACTGAATCAAAGAAGGACAGAATGGAGTCGAAGTATGAGGACATGAATTCAGTGCTCCCCGATCAGGCAGAGAGAATAGGCTTACCTAGGCAGTCAGGTGTGTGGATCTTGGGTAGAAAAGAGAAACAAGCAGTGTGGCATGAGGCTGCACCTCAAGTCAAGTCAAGTCAAGTCAAGTCAAGTCAAGTCACTTTCCATTGTCATTTTGACCATAACTGCTGGTACAGTACACAATAAAAATGAGACAATGTTTTTCAGGACTATGGTGTTACATGAAACAGTACAAAAACAACACAGAAAAAAAACTACACTAGACTACAGACCTACACTGGACTGCATAAAGTGCACAAAACAGTACAGGCATTACAATAAATAATAAACAAGACAATAGGGCAGTAAGGTGTCAGTCCAGGTTCTGGGTATTGAGGAGTCTGATAGCTTTGGGGAAGAAACTGTTACATAGTCTGGTCGTGAGAGCCCAAGTGCTTCGGTGCCTTTTCCCAGATGGTAGGAGGGAGAAGAGTTTGTATGAGGGGTGCATGGGGTCCTTCATAATGCTGTTTGCTTTGTGGATGCAGTGTGTAGTGTAAATGACTGCAAAGGCGGGAAGAGAGACCCCGATGATCTTCTCAGCTGACCTCACTATCCGCTGCAGGGTCTTGCTATCCGAGATGGTGTAATTTCTGAACCAGGCAGTGATGCAGCTGCTCAGGATGCTCTCAATACAACCCCTGTAGAATGTGATGAGGATGGGGGGTGGGAGACAGACTATCCTCAGCCTTTGCAGAAAGTAAAGACTCTACTGGGCTTTCTTTGCTATGGAGCTGGTGTTGAGGGACCAGGTGAGATTCTCTGCCAGGTGAACACCAAGAAATTTGGTGCTCTTAACGATCTCTACCGAGGAGCTGTTGATGTTCAGCGGAGAGTGGTCGCTCCATGCCCTCCCGAAGTCAACAACTGTCTCTTTTGTTTTGTTCACATTCAGAGACAGGTTGTTGGCTTTGCACCAGTCCATTAGCTGCTGCAAAACACAAAAATACAACTGCAGATGCTGTGGATCAAAGAATACGTACACAACGCTGGAAGAACTCAGCAGGTCAGGCAGCATCCGTGAGAAAAGAGTAGCCAACGTTTCGGGCCGAGACCCTTCATCAGGAATGGGGGGGAAGAGAGGGCCGAAGCCCAGTAATAGAGATAGGGGAGGGGGAAGGGCCAGAGGCGCCAGGTGGAGAACCAATCAGAGGAAGGATAAAGGGGAGGAGGGGATAAGCATGAAAGAACTGTAGAGATAAAGAAGCAGAAAGTTGAAAGGGGAGAGAGGCAGAGAGGGACCTGGGATAGGGAAAGGGGGAGGAGGAGGGAATTACCGGAAATTGGAGAATTCAATATTCATACCACCAGGCTGGAGGCTACCCAGACGGTAGATGAGGTGTTGCTCCTCCAACCTGAGTTTGGCCTCATCATGGCAGTAGAGGAGGCCATGTATGGACATATCAGAATGGGAATGTGAAGCAGAGTTGAAGTGGGTGGCAACCGGGAGGTCCTGTCTATTGTGACGGACGGAGCGGAGGTGCTCGACGAAGCGGTCCCCCCAATCTGCGTCGGGTCTCGCCGATGTAGAAGAGGCCGCACCGGGAGCACCGGATGTAATAGACAACTCCAGCAGACTCGCAGGTGAAGTGTTGCCTCACCTGGAAGGACTGTCTGGGGCCCGGAATGGTGGTAAGGGGGGAGGTGTGGGGACAGGTGTAGCATTTGCGCTTATGGGGATAAGTGCCGGGTGGGAGTTCTGTGGGGAGGGACATGTGGACCTGGTAGTCACCGAGGGAATGATCCCTGTGAAAAGCTGAGAGGGGTGGGGAGGGAAATATGTGCTTGGTGGTGGGGTCCTGTTGAAGGTGGCAGAAGTTGCGGAGGATAATGTGCTGGATCCGGAGGCTGGTGGGGTGGTAGGTGAGGACAAGGGGAACCCTGTCCCTGTTGTGGTGACGGGAGGATGGGTTAAGGGCTGAAGTGTGGGAGGTGGAGGAGATGTGGGTGAGGGCATCTTTGATGATGCCAGAAGGGAAACCACAATCCTGAAAGAAAGAGGACATTTGAGAAGTCCTGGAATGGAAAGCCTCATCCTGGGAGCAGGTGCGGTGGAGACGGAGGAACTGGGAATAGGGAATGGCATTTTTGCATTGGGCAGGGTGGGAAGAGGTATAGTCAAGATAGTTATGGGAGTCAATGGGTTTCTAGAAGATGTCAGTGGATAGTCTGTCTCCGGAGATGGAGACCGAGAGATCAAGAAAGGGGAGAGAAGTGTCCGAGATGGACCAAGTGAATTTAAGGACTGGGTGAAAGTTAGAAGCAAAGTTGATGAAATTGACGAGCTCAGCATGGGTGCAGGAAGCAGCACCAATGTAGTCGTTGATGTAGCAGAAGAAAAGTTGGGGAGTGGTGCCAGTATAGATTTGGAGCATAGAACGTTCCAGATAACCCACAAAGAGGCAGGCATAGCTGGGGCCCATGCGAGTACCTTGATCTGGAGAAAGTGGGAAGAACCAAAGGAGAAGTTATTGAGTGGTATGAACATTGAATTCTCCAATTTCTGGTAATTCCCTCCCCCTTTTCCTCCCCCTATCCTAGGTCCCTCTCTGCCTCTCTCCCTTTCAACTTTCTGCTCCTTTATCTCTACAGTTCTTTCATGCTTATCCCCTCCCCCCTTTATCCTTCCTCTGATTGGTTTTCCACCTGGCGCCTCTAGTCCTTCCCCCTCCCCTATCTCTATTACTGGGCTTCGGTCCTCTCTTCCCCCCCATTCCTGATGAAGGGTCTCGGGCCGAAACGTTGGCTATTCTTTTCTCACAGATGCTGCCTGACCTGCTGAGTTCTTCCAGCATTGTGTACATACTGTATTAGCTGCTGCACCTCCTCTCTGTAAGCTGACTCGTCGTTCTTGCTGATGAGACCCACCATGGTCATGTCATCGGCGAACTTGATGATGTGGTTCGAGCTGTGTGTTGCAGCACAGTCATGGGTCAGCAGAGTGAACAGCAGTGGACTGAGCATGCAACCCTGGGGGGCCCCCGTGCCCAGTGTGATGGTGTTGGAGATGCTGCTCCCAATCAGGACTGACTGAGGTCTCCCAGACAGGAAGTCTAGGATCCAGTTGCAGAAGGAAGTGTTCAGGCCCAGCAGGCTCAGCTTTCCAATCAGTTTCTGAGGGAAGAAATACAGTTTTGAAGATGATGGATTTCAACCTGACATGGTAACCCTTAGTGATAGGTATTATAGCCTTTATAGGCTTTTGTGATTGTCTGGATAAGCTGGTCTGAAGGACATTCTTCCATGGTGCATAACCCTCTGTCACAACTTGCGAATTCAATACCAATGAATGTGTGAAAGGCAAAAGCTAATTCCAGCAACTGAGGAGAGGAAAATCAGAAGATTATTTTGTTTCAAAATAGGTAAGCATTCTTTATTTGTACTGTGAATAACAATATCATTTCCATCGCAGTGATGCATTATTAAATAAGCCTTTCGTTTACTGTTTGAGAAATGGTTTTAATCACGAAAATAAATTTGACGTTGATTAGTCTGGAATATCAATGCCTGCATCCCAAAGAAAATCGATCATGTTAATCAGTGCTTCAATTTATCTGTACGTTCTTGCTTAAATTGTGCCTATCCACTGTTAGTCCAGTTTGCAAGCCCAATACTGCATCTTTCCAATTTCTTTAGTCGTTGACAAGACAAATTGTGAGTGAGATAAAATTTCATTACCAAGATATGCTCCCTTTCTTTCAGCTTCTGCTTCGATCTTCTTGATACGTAATCCATCCCTGGTTCCACCTCTGCCTCTCTGATCAATGCCACACTTTCTCCACATTTTGCTTTTCTAACAACCTTGACCTACTTATGTATGGCTTGATTTGACTGGATGGTGGACAAACTAAAGCTTTTCAGAATTAGAATCAGGTTTAATATGACTGTCATGAAATTTGGTGTTTTCCGGCAGCAACACATAATAATAAAAGCTGCACATTAGAATGAGAGATATATTTAAACTGTTTGTTAATTAAAGAAGTATTGCAAGAACAGAGAGAAAATAAATAGTGAAGTAGTGCTCATAGGTTCAATTCAAACATCTGATGGTGGAGGGGAAGAAGCTGTTCCTAAAACGTTGAGTGTGTGCCTTCAGGCTCTTGTACCTCTCCCTGATGGTCGCAATGAGAAGAGGGCATGTCCTGGGTGATGGAGATCCTTAATGATAGATCCCACCTTTCTGAAGCTTCACCTTTTGAAGATGACCTCAATCCTGGAGAGGCTAGAGCTGTGTATTTATTATTTCATTAATAGTTGAGCAATATATTGTTTAATGAAGTATTTTTTGAAGTTAGCATAATCCATTGCGGGTTACATGTGGAAGTACGTGAATGGCATACATATGCGCCTCACTGAAGGTAAAAAGGAAGTCAGAATCACTTCCTGGCTCCCTTACATTCCTTTCATTTTTTAAAAATGTTTTGGAATTACAAAACATAGCAGAGGTGATAAGGAAGTTTTAAATGAGTCTGAGATGACTACATATCTGTGAGATGTTCAAGTTAAGAAAAGCAGCACAATGCACGTTTTTTTAGAAGGGAAGATACAGCTGAGCTAACAAAAACAGAAAACAGGCAAATTCACAGGTTTGCAAACAGTGAGTGCAGGTAGTAGTAATAATAATAGTAAATAAAAAATAAGAGTAGAAATGGCTGGCTACAGCAGAAAGATTGATGTGTTCAAATGCACAATAGAAAACTGGATTTTGTATGCTGAGTGAATTGAGCAGTATTTTGAAACAAATGAAATAGCTAATGAAAAGTGAATGACAATTTTTGCTAATTGCATTGGGCTTAAAGACGTACAGTTTACATTGAAGTTTGATTGCTCAAACCAAACCCGACACAATGAGCTTTGCTGATATTGTGGAAGTAATGCAGAAACATTTAGAATCAAAACCACTGTTAACTACAGAACAATTTAGGATTCATAAGTGGAATCAAAAGGAATGAACATCTGACAAGAGCTTTAAAAAGCAGCAAGTTTTTTGACGGGAGTCATTAATTGGAGTACTGCGCTGACACGAAAGGAGCATTCCCACGCAGGTCAAACAAAGAATTTGAAAACACAGCAAGCTTTTCGACAGGAGTCGTTGATTGGAGTATTGCACAGACGGAACAGGAATGTCCCTGCACAGATCCGACAAAGAGCTTTTAACAATCCAGTCTCTATAAAAGAGAGGTATCGCTGAGTGGAAAGTCATCGTAGGAGCAATTGTTGTAGGAGTAGTCTGAGGCAGAGTAGTAAGGCTTTGGCTCAAACAGGTGGAGCCAAGTTAACTTCACTCTTTATTTCTTATTTAACTCTAGAGAGAAAAGGGATTATGTCTACAGAGCCAGTGTTCTGTTATGGGTGTCAGATGTGGGATTTCCAGGAGACTCCCAGCATCCCCGATGGCCACATCTGTGCCAGGAACTTCAGATGCAGCTCCATAGAGACTGTGTTATGGAACTGGAGCTGCAGTTTGATGACCTTGCTTTGCTGGGGAAAGTGAAGCAATGACAGACAGGAGCTACAGGAAAGTAGTCACCCCAAGGCTACAGGAGACAGATAAATGGGTGACTGTCAGGGGAGGGAAGGGAGAATGTCAGATAGTGGAAAGCACACCTGTGGCCAAAACCCGCAGCAATAAGTACTCCATTTTGAGTACTATTGGGCAGGGACAACCTATCCAGAGGAAGCAACAGCAGCCATGCCTCTGGCACTGAGTCTGGCCCTGTGGTTAGAAGTGTAGGGAACTGAAGAGGATGGCACCAGTAATAGGGGATTCCATAGTTATGGGGATAGACAGGCGATTCTGTGGATGTGAAAAGGAAATACAGTTGGTAGTTTTCCTCCCAGGTACCAGGGTCCAAGATGTTTCTGGATGTGTCCACAGTATCCTGAAAAGGGAGGGTGAGCAGCCAGAAGTCGTGGTACATATTGGGACCAATGACATAGGATGAAAAAGGGAGGAGGGCCTGAAAATAGAATTCAGGGAGTTAGGAAGGAAGCTGAGAAGCAGGAGCTCAAAGGTAGCAGTCTTGGAATTGCTGCCTGTGCCATGTCACAGTGAGGATAGAAATAGAATGAGGTGGCAGATAAATCCATTACTGTAGAAATGGAGCAGCAGGCAGGGATTCAGATCTCAGAATAATTGGGACCTTTTCTGGGACAGGTGAGACCTGTAAAAAAGGACGGGCTGTACTTGAATCTGAGGGGAACCAATATTCTTGTGGGCAGGCTTACTAGAACTGTTAGGAGTGATTTAAACTAATATGGCAGGGGGATGGGAACCAGTATGACAGAGCTAAGGATGAGCCAGCAGATTTACAAGTAGATGATGGGTGTAACATGAATGTAAGGAATGACAAACCAGTGACTGGGTACAAATGCAGATGGAGTAAAGAGTTAAATTGTATCACAGAGGCAAAATTCAAAAGGGCAAAGAATGTAGGACTGAAGGTGCTGTGTTTAAATGCATGTGGTATTCCGAAAAAGGTGGACAAACTCATGAAGCAATTGGAGATTGGTCGGTACAACATTGTGGGTATCACTGAGTCGTGGCTGAAAGAAGGCCATAGGTGGGAGCTTAAGATTAAAGGATATATTTTGTATCAAAAGGACAGGCAGAAAGGCATAGGCAGTGGTGTGGCTCTGTTGTTAGGAGATGGAATTACATTTCTAGAAAGAGGTGACATGGGGTCAGAGAATGTTGAATCTTTGCGGGTGGATTTAAGAAGTTGCAAGGGTAAAAATAAACATTATAAAAATCATAAAGTTAGTCCTGACGAAGGGTCTCGGCCCGAAATGTCAACAGTGCTTCTTCTTATAGATGCTGTTTGGCCTGCTGTGTTCCACCAGCATTTTGTGTGTGTTGCTTGAATTTCCAGCACCTGCAGATTTCCTTGTGTTTGCTTATAGAAATCTTATATAGGTTTCCAATTAGTAGCCAAGATGTGGGATTGAGATTGCAAAGGGAGTTGGAAAAGACGTAGTAAGGGTAACAACACAAGTGTAATGAGAGACGTCAAAATGCAAGTGGATTGGGAAAATCAGATTGGCGTCAGATCGTAAGAGTGGGAATTCGTTGAGTGCCTACGAGATGGCTTTTTAGAGCAACTTGTGTCTGAGCCTACTCGGAGAAAGGCTGTCTTAGATTGGGTGTTGTGTAATAACCCAGATCTTTTTAAGGAGCTTATCATAAAGGAACGCTTAGGTGGCAGTGATCATAATATGATAGAATTCTACAGTTTTAGAAGGAGAAGCTTAACTCACATGTATCAGTATTACAATGGAATAAAGGGAGTTACAGAGGCATGAGAGGAGCTTGCTCAGGTAGATTGGAGGAGGTTACTGATGGGGATGACAGCAGAGCAGAGATGGCTGAAGTTTCTGAGAATAGTTCTCAAGAAGCAGAATAGATAGGTCCCACAGAGGAGGAAATTCTCATATGGCAGGGGTAGGCAACAGTGACTGACGAAGGAAGTTAAGGACTACATAAAACCAAGGAAAGGGCATATAAGGTAACAAAAGTGAGTGGGAAATTGGATGATTGGGAAGCTTTTAAATTCCAAAAAAAGGGAACTAAAAAAGCTATAAGAAGGGAAAAGAAAAAATATGATGACAGACCAGCCAATAATATAAAGCAAGATACCAGAAGTTTTTACAGTTATATAAAGAATAAAAGGGACATGGGTTTTGATATTGGACCACTGGAAAGTGACGTTGGTGAGGTAGTAAAAAGGGGACAAAGAAATGGCAGGTGAATTTAATGAATCCTTTGCATCAGACTTCATCCTGAAAGATAGTCTTCATCCTGCCAGAGGTCTCTGAGTGTCAGGGAACGTGAGTGAGGTGAGTGCCATTGGTATTACAAAGGAAAAAGAGCTAGGCAAACTTAAAAAACTTAAGGTGGATTAGTCACCTGGGCCAGGAGGACAACATCCCAGAGTCCTGAGAGAGGTTGCTGAAGTGATAATGGATGCATTAGTGATGATCTTTAAATAATCACTTGATTCTGGCATGGTTCCAGAGAACTGGAAGATTGCAAATGTCACTCCACTCTTTAAGAAGGAAGAAACGCAAAAGAAAGTAAATTATAGGCCAGTTAGCCTAACCTCAGTGGTCTGGAAAGTGTTGGAGTCTATTATTAAGGATGAGGTTTTGGGGTACTTTGGAGACTAATGATAAAATAAGTCAAAGACAGCACGGTTTCTGTGAAGGGAAATCTTGCCTGACCAATCTTAGAGTTCTTCAAGGAAGTAACAAGCAGGGTGGAGAAAGGAGAGGCAGTGGATGTCATTTAATTGGATTTTTAGAAGGCACTTACTAAGGTGCCACACAAAAGGATGCTTAACCAGATAAAATCCTATGGTGTTACAAGAAAGTTACTGGCATGGATAGAGGAATGGCTGACAGGCAAAGAGGTAGCGAGTGGGAATAAAAGGAGCCTTTTCTGCTTGGCTGCCGGTGTCTTGTGGTTTTCCTCAGGAGACAGTATTGGGACCGCTACTTTTCACTTTGTTTGTCAGAGATTTTGATGATGGAATTGATAGCTTTGTGGCAAAATTTGTGGATGATATGAAGATAAGTAGAGAGTAGGTAGTACTGAGGAAGCAATGTGATTGCAGCAGGACTTAGAGAAATAGGAAAAATGGGCAAAAATTGGCAGATGGAATACAGTGTTGGGAAGTGTATGATAATGCAGTTTGATAAGAGGAACAATAGAGCTGACTATTATCTAAATAAGGAAAAGATTCAAACATTAGAGGTGCAGAGGGACTTAGAAGTTCTCATGCAAGATTCCCAGAAGGTTAATTTACAAGTTGTGTCTGCAGCAAAAATGGCAAATACAATGTTGTAATTTATTTCCAGAGGAATAGAATATTAAAGCAAAGAGATAATGCTGAGCCTTTATAAGACACTAGTTAGGCCACACTTGCAGTATTGACAACAGTCCTGGGCCCCATGTCTCAGAAAGGATGTGTTATAATTGAGGAGAATTCAGAGGAGGTTCATAAAAATGATTTCAGGAATGAAGGGGCTAACATCTGAGGAGCATTTGGCAGCTTTGGGACTGTGCTCTCTGGAATTTAGAAGAATCTCTGGGGATCGCATTGAAACGTACCAAATGTTAAAAGGACTAGATTGGGTGGATGTGAAGAGGATATTTCTTATGGAGGGGGTGACCCTTTGGAATGGAGGTAAGGAGGAATTATTTTAGCCAGAGAGTTGTTAATCTGTGGAATGCTTTGCCGCAGTCTGTGGTGGTTTCCAAGTCAATGGGTATAGTTAGGGTGGAAGTTGATCATTTCCTGATCAGTCAGGGTATCAAAGGATACGGCAAGAAGGCAATTATATTGGGTTGGGTGGGATCTGGGATCAGCCATGACAGTATGGTGAAGCAAACTCGATGGGCTGAAAGGTCCAATTCTGTTCCTATGTCTTATGGGACTCTATTTCAGCTTAAGTGTCTGAATTCAAGATGCTGTCTGAGCATTGTCAGTTAAATGATGGGTTTAACGATGCACTGAGAAATCATTTATTTTGTGGAATCTTACAGAAGAGCATTCAAAAACAGCTCTAACTGAAGCAAAACATTTAAAAGAACAACTGAAATGGCTGTGTCAATTGAAACAGAGACTGAATTGAGTTGCAGTCAGGAATGAAAGTGAGCATAAACAAGACTGTAATGTGTGAATAGAAACCATCCTGTCTGAACTAATTACTGTGCTCCTGTTGTGGCAGGGGCTCACATATACTAGACCAGTGCAGATTTAAAGGCAACACTTATGGAAAATGCAACAAAGTAGGACACTTACAATGAGCGTGTCGGTCAGACAAATTAAGTAGCTATACAGGGAAGTAAAAAAGATTTTTTTTTTAAAGTTGCAGTTTGAAAAAGAACACCAATAATCATGCTGTGCATGAAAAATCTGATAATGAAAGGAGTGACACAGGACTGGGTAGTCTGGGATTTATGTTTTCAAGACGAACAAGAAACAAACAACAAACAAAAGAGAATATCTGTAGATGCTGGAAATCCAAACAACACACACAAAGTGCTGGAGGAGCGCAGCAGGCCAGGCAGCCTCAATGAAAAAGAGTACAGTCAACATTTCAGGTTGAGACCCTTCGCCAGGACTGGAGAAAAAAGAGATGAGGAGTCAGAGGTAAAAGAGGAAGGAGAGTGGGGGAGAAACACAAGCTTATAGGTGAAATCAGGAGGAGGAGGTGTGAAGTAATGATCTGGGGAGTTGATTGGTGAAAGAGATAGAGGGCTGGAGAGAGGGGAATCTAATTGGAGAGGAGAGAAGGCCATGGAAGACAGAAAAGGGGGAGGAGCACCAGAGGGAGGTGATGGGCAGGCAAGATAAGTTGAGAGAGAGAAAAGGGGATGGAGATTGGTGGGGGGGGGGGGCATTATCTGAAGTTTGAGAAATCGATGTTCATAACTAGCAATATGGCTTACACCACAAGTGAATGGTATATTAATTAAAATAGAATTGTACACTGGCTCGGCTATTTCGGTCATTACACAAAACGAGTTTTAAATATATTTGAAAAATACTGAACTGAAGCCTTCAGATGTCCATCTAAGAACTAATCCTGGAGAAGAAATGACTCCTCTGGGAATGACATTTGTAGCAGTGAAATACAACAACTTCCAAGATTAGGGCTTGTATGTGGTAAAAACAGGAGGGCCAGCATTGTGCAGACACGATTGGCTAAGACAACTACAACTTGATTGGAGATCCATCCACCATTTGCATGCCACATTCTCTGCAATAGATTCAACTGAAATTGAACTAAGAAAGGGACTGGATGATGCCACAGTAGTATTCAAGGATGGCACTGGAATATCAAGGGTAAAATAGTCTTCAATGAAAATGCCATACCGACAATTTGTAATACCCACCAGTGACTTATACCATTTTTGATTGAGGAAAGACCACGCAGAATCATGGACGTGAGCCAGTTAGACTGGTGGGAAGAGTATAAAAAGAAGACAGCTTTATAGAGCAGGTGTCAGAGGAGCGAATGTTGGAATTGAGGGAATCAAAGTAGGAGGGCTTTGGCTCAACGGGGCTTCAGCAATAGCGGTCAAGGCAAGGTAATTTACCTGTGAAGAATAGGAAGAATGTCTGTGAAGCCAGTGTTCTGTACTGGTGTTGGATTTGGGATGTTTGGCAGACTCCCAGCCTCCCTGACAACCACATCTGCACCAGGTGCATTGAGTTGCAGCTCTTTAGGGACCGGGTGAGGGAACTCAAGATGCAGCTCGATGACTTTTTGGGTCTGGTCAGGGGAAGTGAGGAGGTGATAGAGAGGAGGTATAGGCAAATAGTCATACCGGGATCTCAGGAGATAGATAAGTGGGTAACAGTCAGGAGAGGGAAGGGCAAGAGTCAGATACCAGAGAATACCCCTGTGACTGTCACCCTTAACAATAAGTACCCCTGTTTGAGTACTGTTGGTGGGGACAACCTACCTAGGGGATGTAATAGTAGCCATGCCTCTGGCATGGGGTCTGGACTTGTGGCTCAGAACAGTAGGGAAAGGAAGAGGATGGCAGCAGGAACTCTATAGTCAAAGGGTCATACAAGCGATTCTATGGTGGAGGAAAGAAACACAAATGGTAGTTTGCCTCCCAAGTGCCAGGGTCCGGGATGCTTCTAATCCCGTCCACGACATCCTGAAGTGGGAAGGTGAACAGCCAGAATCATGGTACGTATTGGTACCAACGACAGAGGTTAGAAAAGGGAGGAGGTCCTGAAAACAGACTATAGGGAGTTAAGAAGGAAGTTGAAAAGCAAGACCTCAAAGGTAGTAATCTTGGGACTGTGCCATGCAACAGTGTGTGTAGGAATAGAGTGAGGTGGAAGATAAATGCGTGGCTAAGGGATTGGAGTAGGGGGGAGGGATCCAGGTTTCTGGATCAGTGGGACCTCTTTTGGGGGTTTTGTGGACAGTGTGGAGGGCTGTCAGAGATTACAGCAGGACATCGATAGGGTGCAAAATTGGGCTGAGAAGTGGCAGATGTTCAACCCAGATAAGTGAGGGGTGGTTCATTTTAGTCGCTCAAATATGATGGCAGAATGTAGTATTAATGGTAAGACTCTTAGCAGTGTGGAGGATCAGAGGGATCTTGGGGTCCGTGTCCATAAGACTCTCAAAGTTACTGCGCAGGTTGACTGTGTGGTTAAGATTGCATACAGTGAATTGGCCTTCATCAACCGTGGGAGTGAGTTCAAGAGCTGAGATGTAATGTTGTAGCTATATAGGACCCTGGTCAGACCCCACTTGAAGTACTGTGCTCAGTTCTGGTTGCCTTGCTACAGGAAGGATGTGGAAGCCATAGAAAGGGTGCAGAGGAGATTTACAAGGATGTTGCCTGGATTGGGGAGCATGCCTTATGAAAATAGGTTGAATGAACTTGCCCTTTTCTCCTTGGAGTGACGGAAGATGCGAGGTAACCTGATAGAGGTGTATAAGATGATGAGAGGCGTTGATTATGTGGATAGTCAGAGACTTTTTCCCAGGGCTGAAATGGCTAGCATGAAAGGGCACAGCTTTAAGGTACTTGGAAGTAGGAACAGACGGGATGTCAGGGGTAGGTTTTTTACGCAGGGAGTGGTGAGTACGTGGAATGAGCTGCCGACAACTGTGGGGGAGTTAGATATGATAAGGTTTTTTAAGAGGCATCTGGATAGGTACATGACACTTACAAAAACAGAGAGCTATGGGTAATCCTAGGTAAGCATAAGTAATTTCTAAAGTAAGTATATGTTCAGTACAGCATTGTGGGCCGAAGGGCCTGTATTGTGCTGTAGGTTTTCTATGTTTCTATCCATGATAAATAATCAGTGAGCGAGATCACATGAAGATTGAAAGAATTCTTTCCAAGGTTGAGTGGAGCCCCTGGGCAATGCCAGTAGCCAAGAAGAATTGGTCTCTAGTGATTTTATTATCACCATCAACTCAGTACTGAGAGTAGATCGATACCATTTGCGCAGGTTAGAGGAACCCTTTCTGGAGGAAAACACTTCAACAAAGTTGAGTCCTACCTACAGATGGAGATGGAAGAAAAGACAAAAGTGTTTCTCACCTTAAGCCCTCACAAAGGGCTTTATCAATATAATAGGCTTATCATTAGAGTAGCATCTGCACCAGCACTGTGTCAGAAAGCTATGGACCAGGTGCTGCAAGGACCACCAGGCACTCCGTGTTACATCGATGAGATTATTGTTACTGGTAAGGACGACAACGAACATCTCCAAAATCTCAATAGTGTTAAATCGTTCGGAAGATTATGGGCTCAGAGCAAAATGTAACATTCTTGAATGCTAGCATCACTTATTGTGGTCACACCATTGACACATAGGATTACAAGAGTGTGCTGAGAGAATTCAAGCAGTGGTGAATGCCACTAGGCCAAAGGATTTGTCACAGTTGCAGTACTTTTTAGGATTTGTGAACTATTACAACAGGTTCCTGCCCAACTTGGTCACTGTACTCCGCTCCTTGAACTCATTACTACAGATCAGGAAGAAATGAAAATGGACAAAGAAGTGTGAGGTGGCTCTCCGAAAGACAAAGAAAATGGTGACATCAGTCACAGTGCTCTCACATTATGATCCACAGCATCCAGTGAAGCTTGCCTGTGCTATCTCGCTTTATGGGATAGGTGCAGTCATGTCACATCTTGTGAGTGATGCAAATGAACACCCACGGACCTTGTATCACGTTTGCTTCCGCTGCCGAGAAAAATGCAGACAGATTAACAGATTGGCCTTGAATCGGGTTTGGAATGTAAAATGCTTCAACCAGTACTCGTAAGAAGAGAGTTTACTCTGGTTACTGATCATCAACCACTTGTCTCCATTTTCAGTCTACGGTAGGATTCTCCATTAATAGCAGCAGCACGAATACAGAGATGGGCTTTATTTCTTGGAGAACATAACTATGAGATCAAATTCAAGAGAATAACTAATCATGGAAATGCCAATGGATTATCCCATTTACCCTTGGAAAAGGAAATACTTGAAAAAAAATTACTAAAAGGGATACTGCTCTTGATATATTCAATGCAAATTGAAAGTCTCCCCATCATGGCAGAGTTAGTCCAAAGGGAAACCAGAAAAGACACCACATGGTCTCAGGTCTACATGGTCATCCAAAATGACTGAAGTGTGCAGCATGAACTCCAGTCCGCCAGTTTTACCAGTGTCGGGATGAACTTGCCCTTGATGGAAGTTGCCCTTTGTGGGGATTGAGAGTTGTTGTGCTGTCCAAGCTGAGAGCTAAGGAGTCGGAGGAGCTGCATGCCAGTTATCTAGGCATGGTGAAAATATAAGCGTTGGCTCAAAGTTTTGCCTGGTGGCCTTGGGATAGCTCAGCAGATTGAACAGCTTGCGTGGATACCAACACATTTTTAAGATACCAAGAGCAGTGCCTCTTCATCCCTAGAAATGACCTTTATTGCCCTGGCAAAGGATTCATGTGGATTTTGCCAGAACATTCACAGGCATAAATTTCTTGGTAGTAGTGGAAGGAGCTACAAAACGGTGAGAATGTTTCCCAATAGCCTTCGCTGCAGCTTCACACACTGTTGATGTATTGAGAAGGACTGGTGTTCCAGAACACTTAGCTAACGACAAGGGACCACAGTTGGTTGCAAAACAGTTTGAGATATTCCTGAAAATAAATGGAATAAGACATATTACATCTGCATTGTACCACCCAGCTATAAATGACTTAGCAGAAAGCTTTGTCCAGATTCCAAAGAACGCTCCTGTGAATAATGTCAGCAGAACACACTACACTGATACTGAATTAGAATCTCGCCAATTTCCTCCTTGCATATTGTAATGGAGCACAATCCACAGCCAACAACTCATCACCAATGTTGTTCCTGGGTCATCCCTTGCATTCACAGTTGGAACTCCTCAATGCCATTCTCAGAAGTATGCAGTACATACAGCTGGTACAAATTTGAGTGCTCCTCAAACAAGAAGGTTCAAAATTTCATTCTTGGCCAAGCAGTCCTGGTGACTACAGGGGTGATCAAAAGTGGGTACACTAAAAGGTTAAGGACAGAACTGGACCATGTTCCTCCACATTGGAGATTGCATCTGATATCATCTGAAGACAACACATCGGAGAGTTCATGAGCGTGGAGTCAATTGTTAGAGAAGAAAGGTAGCCAGAACTGTCGGAACCACTTCCTGCAGCTCCAGAGTCAACTCCTACAACCACTATGGAGGAGGCCCCCGAACCTGAGATTGTTGCACAGTCACAAGTTTCACCTGCCAAACAGAGTGACTCCCCTTGTCAGGACAGGCATTATCCACAAGAGCAAGAAATCTTCCACAGTGATTAAATTTTAAGCTGAATGGGACATTTAAACTTTACTCTGCTGTGGATGCCAATATAGTAGTTGTTTTTTTTAATATACACTATTTCTGTTTTTTGCAAGTTTGATTTACTTGTTTATTTATTATTATTATATATTTTTTTCACTTCTAGATTGTGTATTACATTGAACTGCTGCTGCTGCTAAGTTAACACATTTCACATCACATGCCGGTGATAATAAACCTGATTCTGATTGTTATATAGTACATTGTACATGCATATTTCTACATTTATCTATATCTATATGTTCAGGGAAAACCCTGAACATCCTCTACATAGCACCATCCAGAGACAGAGAAGCAGTTTCAGCGACAGGTTACTGTCGATGCAATGCTCCTCAGACAGGATGAAGAGGTCAATACTCCCCAATGCCATTAGGCTTTACAATTCAACTGCCAGGACTTAAGAACTTTTTTTTTAAAGCTATTATTAATGCTTTTGAATTAGTGATTTAGATGCATATCATATTATTACTGAGTTAAGTATTGTATGTAATGAGTTTTTGCTACAACAAGTGTATGGGACATTGGAAAAAATGTTGAATTTCCCCATGGGGATGAATAAAGTATCTATCTATCTATCTATCTATCTATCTATCTATTTATTCTATATTGTGTCAGAGATTATAGATAAGCATGGAGGAGTAGTGGGTATTTAATATTCAGAAATATTATAGGAATCTTTTATATATATATTGTTTGATTATACATATTGTTTGTTGTTTATAAGAGACAATGTGGGTTATATGTAAAAGTACATAAATGACATGCAATATTACACTGCCACATCATACGACATGCCTCACTTAAAGTAAAAATGAACTGGGATATGTTCTCATGGGTTCCTATTTTTTCATGCAATTGCTTTTCTGTCCTGGAGTTATAAAATATAATAGCTAGCACCCATGATGGAGTTGGCTGAGTTTATAACGTCCTGCAGCTTTTTTTTTCCGATCCTGTGCCATGGCCCCTCCATCGAAGAGAGTTATGCAACCAGTTAGAATGCTCTCCACAGAGAGATTTATCAGTCCTAGGTGACATGCTAACTTTTCTCAAACTCCAACTACAATACAGCCACTGTCTTTGTAATTGCAACAATATGTTGGGTCTACGATAGATCTCCAGGGATGTTGGCACCCAGGTACTTGAAACTGATCACCATTTCCACTGCTGATGTCTCGATCAGTACTAGTGACTTCACTGTATAATTATAAACCTAACTGTTGAGGCTAGGTCGCTTGAGGAAGTCCAGTCTGAAATAGAGAGATAGCAAGAGGCAGAAGGAAGTCACATGGTATTTCAAGCCCATTCCACCATTCAGCAGGATCATGACTGATTTTCTATCTCAGATCCACCTTCCTACATTATCTCCAACACACTTCAGTCCTCTAATGTCTAGAAATGTTCTTATCTCAGTTCTGAATGCAATCGATGCCTGAACTTCCACAGCAGTTAAGGATAAGAACATTTTTTAAAGATTCACAGTGAAGAAATTTCTCCTTACATCCTTTTTCCACTGAGATTGTGTGAGACTAGACCTAGAGGTCATGGGTTAAGTGTGAAAGGTGAAGTGACTAAAGAGAAATTTTTCACTCAGAGTGTCGAACCGCTACTGGCAGAAGTGGTGGATGTGTATTTGATTTCAACATTTCAGGAAATTTTGGATACGTACATGGCTGGGAGATGTCCAGGTGCAGGTCAAAGAGACTAAAAGAAATAATATTTCAGTGCAGTCTAGATGGGCTGAAGGGTCTCATCCTGTGCTATAGTGCTTTATGACTTTAGTGTTTGAAAACCTATCTTTGACAGCCCTCAACCAAGGCAACTCTCCTCCCTGCAGTCATCCTGTTCAGTCTTGAAGGTAGTTTGTATGTTTCAATAGCATTGTTTCTAATCCTACTAAATTGAATGAAATGCACTGGAAATCTGCTCCATCTCTCCTCATATGGAAAAAAAATGCTATTCCCAGGAAACAGTCTGGTGAATTTTGTTGTTTTTGCTCTATTATATTTTTTATGAAGCAGGAGATTAAAACAAAGCTGCAGTCAAGATCAGGTCTCTTTGTGAAACCTGTGAAACAAATTTATTGCTAAAAATCTCCAACTTCCAGTAATTTCATCCCACCCCCCACATTCTCTTTTTTTTCCATTTACTATTGTAGTTACCCTCTCGCCCTTTCTCTGCTCCTCACCTGTTCATCACCTCTGTTTCTCCTCCTTCTTCCCTTTATTCCCCTGTTCTCTCCCATTGGATTCCTACTTCAGTCTTCTGCCTCTTCTACCTATCCTCTCCCAGCGTCAAGGGAATAGGGAGGTCTTGTCCGGCCACCAACATTGTTCTCCAAACCCTGATCTCAACACAATCATCACACCTGCTTGTTAGCTTTAAAGAAGCAAGATCAAATGATGAGCAACTTTTTTGTCTGAACTTTCTTCTCCAATAAGAACACCATTCGAGCTCAGGGCATCAGAGTTTGAAGTTCAATCCCATTGTCCTCTGCAGTGAGTTTTTGTACATCCTCCTTGAAGAATACATTGATTTTCTCCTGGTCCCTTAGTTTTCTCCAACAGTCCAAAGAGGTACTGGGTAGGTTAATTGGTCGTTGTAAACCGTCTTATTATTCTGTTTGGGTTAAATTGGGGATGTTGGGTTTTGTTGGGCAATGTGGCTCGAATGGCCAGAAGGGCCACAACCCACTGTATTTCAAAGTAAATAATGGTAAACTGTAGGCCCGAGTAAACTGGTGGAAATAAAGCATATATAGTTCAAGTTTCATTGTCATTCAACCATACATGAATACCCATGAATTCAGCCAATTGAGACAGGATTACTCCGGTGCCAAGCAGCAATTACAGTACCAGTAGTCATACACAGCAGAAGGCATATATAGCAGCCACAAGACTACAGTAAAATACAATCACAGAAAAAAAAATATAGACCAGGTCCCTGAATCCATGAATATTGCAGCAGTCTGCAGTCAAACACAATACATCTTGTCTTCGGAGGGCAGCATTGACTCCAACCTGAACACTGCACCACACAACCTCTGGCACTCCAGTGTCAGACTCTAACAACTCCTCTCTGGGCGACACTGTGGGAGACATGTAGGAGACAAGCATGAGGAGAAAGGATCACGGATGTGAGAAGAAACACAATCAATAAAGAATGACAAGAGAACTGGAATAGTTACTGCAAGAAAGAAAATAGACCGAGATGATAAAGGAGTGCAATGTCATTTTTATTCTCCATATTGGCCTCTCAGTTCACAAGGCCTATTTCAGAAAACAATGAAGAGTGAAGCAGATCAGGAGTCATATGGATCAGTCATCACAATGACACCAGCGAACCAGATGTGCAGAAGTGTTTTCAGTGTTGACTCTACTATACCAGAGTTGAGTTCAAAGGTCATTTACTACCAGGTGAGAATTGAACTCATGCCGGAAGATCAATATCCCAAGCCTTTCAGTGCTATTGCAGCAACTTAATCACAACGCTGTCATACCGTTCACATTCTAGTCAAAGTTGTGTGAAATGCAGGGTTGCCATGGTACCATAGTGGTTAGCACAATGAGATTACAGCTTGGGACATCAGAGTTCAGAGTTCAATTCCAGCATCCTCTGTAAGAAAGTCTGTGTTCTTCCAGTGAATGTGTGGGTTTCCTGCAGGTGCACCAGTTTCCTCTCCAAGTCCAAAGGCTCACTGGTTAGTAGGTTAATTTTGTCATTGTAAATTGCCTTGTTGTTAAATTGGTGGCTTGCTGAGCAGTGTAGTTTGGTGGGCCAGAAGGGCCTATTCTACGCTATGTCTCAAAATAAATATATAAATAACTCATGACAGAAATAGATGACAAAATGGCATAGTTCGGACAACTCAACAATAATTTTTTACCAGCAACAGAGTCCTGCACTACGGCTTACATAAATTGACAGCATCTCAAGGAAAATTTGTTGAAATCTATCATATCTTCACAATAAAACAAATCACCAAAATGTTTCAACATCCACATTGAAGCTTCAATGTGTTTGGCTTAGATTGGTAGTGATTTCTAAAGATTATAGGGTTGAAACTGGGCCTTGTTTCACCTGGGTTTTCCAGACACACTACGAAACATAAACTGCACAATATCGGCCAAAAATCATGTGAAATAAATTGTGCTGCCCATTATTTTGGATTTACTCCCATGGTCTCACTGGAGTGAGATTCATTCAATTAAAATATTTGACTTCAGGGATCGTTCTGCTCTGATACCTAATCACTGATCCCTCTCTTCAAGGTTGAGACCATCAAGGCTCAATCTATGGAAGGCACACTGAGAAAATATATTCCTGTTGGTCATTAGAGCTAGTAGAGTCTTTGTGCACCTCTCATGGACTTCTTGGGCATTTGTCAGAAGAATTTTTTGTACTGCAGGAGCTTTTCTTTGTCTCCCATTCTGCACTGCTGCTTTTCTGGTCAACACACACAAAATCCTGGAGGAGCTCACCAGATCAGAGAGCATTTATGGAAATGAATAAAGAGTCAAGGTTTCAGGACCATAATACCACAAGACATAGGAGCAGAATTAGACCATTCAGCCCATTGAGGCTGCTCTGTCATTCCATCATGGCTGATCCCAGATCCAACTCAACACCATGCAACTGCCTTCTCGCCATATCACTTGATGCCCTGACTCATCAGGAAATGATCAACTTCCGCCTTAAAAATACCAACCGACTTGGCCGTCAACTTAGTCTGTGGCAGAGCATTCCACAGATTCATTACTCTCTAGCTAAAAACATTTCTCCTTACCTCTGTTCAAAAAGGTCACCCCTCTATTTTGAGGCTGTGCTCTTTAGTTCTGGATGCTCCCACTATAGGAAACATCCTCACCACATCCACCCAATCTAGTCGGTAGGTTTCAATGAGATCCCCCTGCAGTCCCCTAAATTCCAGTGAGTACAGGCCCAAAGCTGCCAAACACTCCTCATATGTTAACCCCTTCATTCCTGGAATCATCCTTGTAAACCTCCCCTGGAT
This sequence comes from Hemitrygon akajei, assembly GCF_048418815.1. NCBI lineage: Eukaryota > Metazoa > Chordata > Chondrichthyes > Myliobatiformes > Dasyatidae > Hemitrygon > Hemitrygon akajei. The sequence goes on along the minus strand of NC_133126.1, from coordinate 6,215,806 downwards.
TCTCTCCAAAGCCAACACATCCTTTCTAAAATATGGGGTCTAAAACAATATGACAATACTTCAAGTTCAGTCTGAGGAGTGTCTTATAAAGCCTCAGCATTATATCCTTACTTTTATATTCTATTCCCCTTGAAATAAATGACAACATTGCATTTGCCTTCTTTACCACAGACTCAACTTGTAAATTGATCTCTGGGAGTCTTGCATGAGGACTCCTAAATTCCTTTGTACCTTTGAGGTTTGAAATCTCTCCTCATTTAGATAATAGTCCGCACTATTGTTCCTTTTACCAAAGTGTATTATCATATATTTCCCAACACCATATTCTATCTGCCACTCTTTTACTTATTCTTCCAATTTCTCCAAGTCCTGATGCAATCGCAATGCTTCCTCAATACTACCAACCCCTCCACCTATCTTCGCATCATTCACAAACTTTGCAACAAAGCCATAAGTTCCATTATCCAAATCATTGCCAAACAATGTGAAAAGTAGCAGTCCCAATACTGACCCCTGAGGAACACCTCTTGTCACTGGCAGCCAATCAGAAAAGGCCCCTTTTATTCCTACTCGCTGCCTCCTGCCTGTCAAACATTCCTCTATACAAGCTGTATCTTTCCAGTAATGCAATAGGATTTTATCTGTTAAACAACCTCATGTGTGGTACCTTGTAAAAGGGCTTCTGAAAATCCAAGTAGATGACATCTACTGCCTTTGCTTTGTCCACCCTGTTTGTTATTTCCTCAACGAACTCTAACAGATTTGTCAGGCAAGTTTTCCCTTTACAGAAACCATACTGACTTTGACTTATTTTATCAGTAGTCTGCAAGTACCCCAAAACTTCATCCTTAGTAATAGATTCCAACACTTTCCCAACTGCTGAGGTTAGGCTAAATGGCCTATAATTTCCTTTCTTTTGCCTTCCTTCCTTCTTAGAGAGTGACATTTGCAATCTTCCAGTCGTTTGGAACCATGCCAGTATCAAGTGATTCTTGAAAGATTATGACCAATGCATCTGTTATCTCTTCAGCAACCTCTCTCAGGACTCTGGGATGTAGTCCATCTGGTCCAGGTGACTTATCAAACTTAAGACCTTTGAATTTGCCTAGCACACTTTCCTTTGTAATAACAATGGCACTCACACCTACACCCTGACACCCAAGGAACTCTGGCACAGTGCCAGTGTCTTCCACGGTAAAGATAGATGCATAGTACTCATTAAGTTCAAACACGAGGAAATCTGCAGATGCTGGAAATTCAAACAACAACACACACAAAATGCTGGTGGAACACAGCAGGCCAGGCAGCATCTATAGGAAGAAGCACTGTCGACGTTTCAGGCCGAAACCCTTCGTCAGGACTAACTGAAAGGAAAGATACTAAGAGATTTGAAAGTAGTGGGGGGAGGGGGAAATGTGAAATGATAGAAGACCGGGAGGGGGTGGGATGAAGCTAAGAGCTGGAAAGGTGATTGGCAAAAGTGATACAAAGCTGGAGAAGGGAAAGGATCATGGGACGAGAGGCCTCGGGAGAAAGAAAGGGGGAGAGGAGCACCAGAGGGAGATGGAGAACAGGCAGAGTGATGGGCAGAGAGAGAGAAAAAAAAACAAACAACTAAATATATCAGGGATGGGGTAAGAAGGGGAGGAAGGGCATTAACGGAAGTTAGAGAAGTCAATGTTCATGCCATCAGGTTTGAGGCTACCCAGCCGGTATATAAGGTGTTGTTCCTCCGACCTGAGTGTGGCTTCATCTTGGCAGTAGAGGAGGCCATGGATAGAAATAGCAGAATGGGAATGGGAGTGGTACTCATTAAGTTCATCTGCCATTTCTTCGTCCCCCATTACAACTTCATCAGTATCATTTTCCAGTGGCTCAATATCAACTCTCACCTCCCTTTTACGCTTTATATAACTGAAATAAACTTTTGGTATCCTGCTTTATATTATTGGCTAGTTTGCCCTCATATTTCATCTATTCTCTTCTTATAGCTTTTTTAGTTCCCTTTTGTTGGATTTTAAAAGGTTCCCAATCACCCAACTTCCCACTCACTTTTGCTAGCTTAAATGCCCTTCCTTGGCTTTTATGCAGACCTTAACTTCCCTTGTTAGTTACAGCTGCCTAGCCCTGCCACTTGAGAGCTTCTTCCTCTGTGGGACATATCTATACTGCAACTTGTGAACTATTCCCAGAAACTTCAGCCATCTCTGTTCTGTCGTCATCCCTGCTGGTATCCTCCTCCTACCCACCTTGCTGAGCCCCTCTCTCATGCCTCCGTAATTCCCTTTATTCCATTGTGATACTGATACATGGGACTTATGTT